>NC_090729.1:55563624-55588624 GCF_036898095.1 Palaemon carinicauda
CAGTGTTTTAGATATTGCTTTCTGGTAGTTATTCAACTGTCTCAGAAATCGTGTATTCATATATTTAAGTTTAACAGATTTATTGTAAAAGTAAACAAGTGAGTTTGCAATTCGGATGGTTGATTAACCAGCCAGTAGTAGTATATATAATATTATATGTTTGGTTCTCAGTCACGAACCATAGTATAATAAACTTTTAGTGCCCAGACCAGGGAGCCCTAATCGTATATTTTTGGTGCCCAGACATTTGGGATCAAATGAGTCTGTTTTGATTAATGGTGATAACATGGCCATATTTTGATTATTTGGTTTGAAAAGTACAGTGTCAATAAGATTTTGTGTATTTTTTGAGAAGAATTTGATATTATTATATCAAAAGATAGCATAGTTTAAGATCACAAAGTTTCTGAATAACCTAAGTTTTCAGGAATTTTTAGAAGCTAATACAACAAAAGATCAGTGGCTCTCTATCTTAATGGCATGTGGCAGCCCTGCAACGAGTTTTATGATTAAAGCCTACATCAAGAGTTCAACATTAAAAGCGTTCATAATTTCGCAAAAGTAGTAGGAAGATAATATTGAAGAAGCTCGTGAACTTTTGGAGGTAGCTGAGGAAAAATTTTTAACGACGCAAACACCTGTTGACCCACAAACTCAAGGCATGAACCAGATAAGGATGGTGAGGTTTAGATTTGACGAATTAGAGCAGAAGAGAATTTGATCAAGTTGAAGATGGTGGCGGAAGAAAAAGAAGAAGCACAACGTGCAAATGAAATGGAAGCAAGACTATAAGAAGATGAACAAGAAAAAACCTGAGAGATTGCAAGATATACAAGGTTAATGGAAGCAAGAGAAATCGCAAGAAAAAGAGAGAAGAGAGGAAGAGGAGAAAGAAGAAAGACGAAGTACGAAAGAAATTAGAGCAAGGCAAGACGAATAAAAGAATGATGAAGCGAGGTAAGCTTGGGAGTTAGAGCTGTTGCACCCCCGTGTCCAGCTGACAGCACAAACAGAGATGATTCTTGCTAGGCCCGAACCCATGTTTATAGTGTCGGAAGCTCAGATGTTGATTCCAAGGTTCACAGAAAAGTCTCCAGATGAGTTCTTCTATCATTTTTAAACGGTCAGAGCAACAATGAAATGGCCAGAAGATGAATGGTCGGTGTTATTGTAGAGTGCGCTCATTGGGAAGGGCTGCTGTGCATATTTATCCTTATCTCAGGATCTGAGGATGGAGTATCAAGAAGTGGAGAGAAGTGTGCTGCAAGTGTATCAGATGACCCCTGAATATTATAATGAAGTTTCCCGATGTTCGAGAAATCATGAGAAAAGGGCTTTCTTGGATTACGCTTATAAGGTACGGAAATGTTTTAAGAGATGGACAGAGGTTGCTACCGTAATGGAGATGGCTGATTTAGAAGAATTGATAATACTAGAGCAGTGTGTAAGAGGAATCACTGAACATATAAAAACATACTCGAGAGAGAAAGAGGAGGAGAAGCTTGATAAACTAGCTTTGCTGAGTGAAGATTATAATATCATCGGTCGTAAATCCTCCTCGGACAAGAAGTTTCAACAGTCATTCCGACCAACTGTCAAGTATTCACCGAACCATGTAACCCAGTTTAGTAATAACTTCGGGAACAAGTTCAACAGTTAAAACGGAAGAAACACTGGTACTGCACCCAACCAGAATGCGATAGTACCACAGAAACAAACGTCAATTCGTCCTCCGTCAAGTATCATGAAAGACGTGCTGAAAGTTAATAGTGTTTGTTTTAATTGTGGTAAGACATGCCATATTAGTAACGAATGTTGATCAATCCAACCGAAAGCAGTCACCCAAAGTGATTAAGGATAATTCGACTTCACAGAATACACAAACGAAAAATCAAGCGGGAAAGGACAGAGATGAAGATAAACCAGCCTGCGTTTACACGATGAACAGGATGAACCCAAACAGGGTGCATGCCTTTAGACCCTATATCTATAAAGGTATGTTAGCAGCAATAGACAGGAGTGAGCAAACCCTGGTCAGGATATTGCATGACACAGGCTGTAACCATAGTGTGGTGGTACGAGGAGTATACCCGTAGTTGAAACAGTCACTCGCGAGGACTGTTATTTTAAGAGAATAAGAGGAGAGGACATTACCCCTATTTGCCGTTTGAAACTGTTTTCCGAGTTGGTGACATGTAATTTTGACTTTGCTGTAAAGGATGAAATTGCTGTCGAAGGAGTAGATGTCCTGCTGGGTAATGAGGTTGGTGGAGCATTTTTGTGCCTTGTCACATTGTAGCGGAGAAAGCTTTGAAGCATAGTTTTACAACTGAACTTGAAAAGGACTACTCGTCTCTGTTTCCTAGTTGCGTGACGACAAATAGCATGAAGAGGAAAGCGGCTACTGAAGAAGGAAAAGAAATCGAAGTAGCGATGAACTTGAAAGATTTGTTTTCCGAAGAAGATGATTCCCTTGATAGTATGCAGAAGAAGAAATCCCGAGTAAGCCCGAGCAAAGAGGAACGACTGATGAGTGGATATCAGGACAAAGAAGAAAAAGAAATCGATGGAGCAATGAAAGTAGAGGATAATTTTTCTGAAGAAGAGGATTCCTTTGATGGTACACAAAAATAGAGCTCAAGAGTAGGCTCAGACAAGTGGACGGGAGAACAAAGAAGAAGTAATCGAAGGAGTAATGAACTGAAAAAATTTGTTTTCTGAAGTAGAGGATTACCATGATGGTACGCAAGAAGAGAACTGAGGAGTAGTGCAGAGCGAAGATGAACGACAAACGACTGAACAAGAGGACAAAAAAGAGAAAGAAATCAAAAGAGAAATGAACTAGCAGGATTTTTTTTTCGAAGAAGAGGATTCCCTTGATGATACATAAGAAGAGAACTCAAGAGTAGGCCCGAGCGAAGAAAACAAACGAGCAGACAAGAGGACAATGAAGAAATGGTCTTGGAAGAAGTAGAAAATTTAACGTTAGAAATAGGACAAGTGAGTAGGAAAAGGCGGATAGCATTGCAACGAAAGGATTCAACGTTAACAGAGTTATTTTACCGGTTGATGGATGGAGGCACAGCCATCTCCGACTTGTTATTATCTGAACGATGGGTTGCTTATGAGGAAGCATAGACCCACCGATACCCCTGGGAATGCCGAATGGGAGATTAATTGGAAGATACTAATTCCCAAACCATTAAGAAGACAGGTGATCACCCTTGCGCACAAGACGGGAAATATGGGGATAAGGAAGATGACGAAGAAGATAATGAAACCCTTTATTCTGGCCTGGTTTGCATAAGGACGTGAGCCAGTTTTGCTCTGCATGCCACGTATGTCAGATGGCTGAAAAGCCCAACGATTGTATCAAGGAAGCTCTCTTACGCTCGATGGAAGTGCGAAGAGAACCCTTCAGGAAAAGACTGAAGAAAAGGATAGCAGAAATATGGAGGGACCATAAGGAAACGAAATGAGAATATGTAAAAAATTTAAGGAAAAGGATCGGCAAAATAAGAAAGACGATGGGTCAAGGACGTACGAAGAATAGGTTTGGTAGGAAGAGTACGAACAGACAGGTTACAGGACCCTTCAATAAAGGACCAAAGAGAATGTGTACAGGAAAATGGGAAGGATCGAGAGGAAACGGGCTAAGGAAATTTCAAAAGTTTCAGGAAAGGATTCGCGGAGCTGAGGACATTTTCCTCAGAAGACGTGAAAACGAGTCAGGGACGAATGAGGAAAAGGTTTGCTATGAAGAGTATAACCAGACTGTTTATGGTAGGATGGCAGATGTGATCTACACATCGTAAAGGATATTCCCTCTAGGCAACGAGTTCCCAGAAAAATTCTGGATTCATGAGAAGAGCAGTGACCAGACTTAAGTTATCGAGATACAAGGAAAAAGGAAAAATCTGAGGAAGGCCCTATCCGCTTCGCTACCGATTCTTCAAGCACTGATTTCACAGAGAAATTCCTTATCCAAGTGGATGCGTTGGATAACGGGATTAGAGCTGTCTTGTTGCAAGAAGATAAGGAATGATTTCTTCATCCGGTGTGTCTTATGTCATCAAAGCTGAAAAAGAAGCAATGAGTCGATTTGACATATAAAACGGAACTGCTGGCGCTGATCGCAGCAGTGAGCAAGATTTTATGTATGTGAATCGACCAAAAAATTACGTTATATTGTATTTAGATCATAATCATTTAACTCTTGTTAATAAGATTAAAAACAATAATCAAAAGTTATCTAGGTGGTCATTATGTGTGCAAACTTATTGTATTAATGAAAACATATATCAGATAAAGATAATATTGTTGCAGATTATCTATCTACAGCTGAATCGATGGATTCATGCCCAGAATAAATAATCTTTTTAGGGGGAGTTATCTTATGAAGCTGGTCTAGTGCATAGTAAATACAATAGTTTTTCATAATTTCTCTTTCTATCTCATTTGTGCATTTAGGAGATGATAACCAGCTCGTAAAATGAGCTCCTCTTGTGTAGATTTAAGATTTATTGGTAATTTTTTTTAAGACCCTCATCGTTGATTTCATTGTATTCTTCATTTAAGTTAATATATGTAAATTCACATTATTTTCCAGAATTACGTTTTGTTTCACGTAAATTTGTTGCGAAGTCTTACATAATTTATTGGAGAGTGTTATTTGATCATACATGACATGAACAAGGGTTTAGGTAATGTTCTTTTCTATTTTATAAGTAATGCATCATGTTTGAGAGAAAATCCTCAACATAGATTACCAGCCTTAACCCTGGATAGGTACGGTGGGTCGTACGCGACCCCGAGCGTCAAAAAAAAACAGGTTTTTCTCACGTGACTCACCCCCGTGACTGAATTTGTGTGTGATCGACCTGCAGGAGGTGTCTCCCCTACACGCTCTAGTAGTGTCCAGATGTGCATTGCTGTAGCTGTACTCCTTCCCCGATTTCTGAGACGCGTCGGGGTCGAGCGCGACCGAGTTTACCCTTCTAAGGTAATTTGCATAATTATCAAAGTTATTACGTATTATGAAATTGTCGTAGAATGGTGCAACTTGTATAGGTTATCAGTTGTGGAAAGTCTTGGTGGATTGTTTGGCTACCATGTGCATGATTTTTTTTTTAGTTAAAATGTCGTTCATCACCACGAGGACCATTTTACCGCGAGTGCCCCTTTTTCATTTTTTTGCCAAGTCATTTTTCTGTAAGATATTGCCAAATAGTGTCGTAAAACTTTTACTTGTTTAGTGTTGGAAAGTGTGTCTAGATGATCTGGCTACCCATGCGTGACTTTGTTTTTGTCAGATACGACGTAGTTATTGGTATATTGGGTATTTAACTGCAGTTGCCAATTTCTGTTTTTTTTCAATATTTGTAAAAAATTTTACGTAGTAAGGAATTGCCGTATATTATTCATTTTTTTTCCATGTTTATGTGTTAGAAAGTGTGCCTTGATGGTTGGGCTAACACGTGCATGTCTTTTTTTTTTATCTGAGATGCCGTATATTAGAATGTTGGGCATTTTACCGCGAGTGCCCCTTTTTCATTTTTTTTTCATTTTTTTGCCAAGTCATTTTTCCATAAGATAATGCCAAATAGTGTCGTAAAACTTTTGCTATTTTAATGTTGGAAAGTGTGTCTAGATGATCTGGCTACCCATGCGTGACTTTGTTTTTGTCAGATACGACGTAGTTATTGGTATATTGGGTATTTAACTGCGGTTGCCAATTCTGTTTTTTTTTTCAATATTTGTAAAAATTTTTACATAGTAAGGAATTGCCGTATATTATTCATTTTTTTTTTCATGTTTATGTGTTAGAAAGTGTGCCTTGATGGTTGGGCTAACACGTGCATGTCTTTTTTTTTATCTGAGATGCCGTATATTAGAATGTTGGGCATTTTTCTGCGAGTGCCCCTTTTTATTTGTTTTGCATTTTTTTGCTTAGTAATGTTACCGTAAGGAATTGGCAAGTAGTGTCGCAAAACTTATATTTTTATAGTGTTGGAAAGTGTTTCTAGATGATCTGGCTACCCATGCCTATTTTTTTTTTTAGCCAGATATGGCGTATATATAAGTATGTGTTCGATTTTCCTGTGATTGCCATTTTTTCGTTTTTTCCCATTTCTTTCAAAATTACTACGTACTAAGGAACTATCACAGAGTAATGATTCATTTATATGTTTATTTGTCGGAAAATGTGCCTTGATGGTTTGCCTAGCCCGTGGCTGAAATTTTTTTTTTCTGAAATGCCGTATATTAGAATGGCCATTTTTCCGCGAGTGCCCCTTTTTATTTGTTTTGGATTTTTTTGCTTAGTCATGTTACCGTAAGGAATTGGCAAGTAGTGTCGCAAAACTTATAATTTTATAGTGTTGGAAAGTGTTTCTAGATGATCTGGCTACCCATGCCTATTTTTTTTTTTAGCCAGATATGGCGTATATATAGGTATGTGTTCGATTTTCCTGTGATTACCATTTTTTCATTTTTTCCCATTTCTTTCAAAATTACTACGTACTAAGGAACTATCACAGAGTAATGATTCATTTAGATGTTTATTTGTCGGAAAATGTGCCTTGATGGTTTGCCTAGCATGTGGCTGAATTTTTTTTTTTTTGAAATGCCGTATATTAGAATGTTAGCCATTTTTCCGCGAGTGCCCCTTATTATTTGTTTTGCATTTTTTTGCTTAGTCATGTTACCGTAAGGAATTGGCAAGTAGTGTCGCAAAACTTATATTTTTATAGTGTTGGAAAGTGTTTCTAGATGATCTGGCTACCCATGCCTATCTTTTTTTTAGCCAGATATGGCGTATATATAGGTATGTGTTCGATTTTCCGGTGATTGCCATTTTTTCGTTTTTTCCCATTTCTTTCAAAATTACTACGTACTAAGGAACTATCACAGAGTAATGATTCCTCTAGATGTTTATTTGTCGGAAAATTTTGTTTACTTCTTTTTTGATTGAATATCATCAAATTTTTTTAGCTAAAATATTATATTGTTTCACATTTTTGTTTTTTTTTCGATTTTATTTCCCTTCAAAAATTTTTTTTTGGGTCAGAATTTTAATTTTATAGTCGTAAAATAATCGACAATTATCCAGCAACCCACCATACAATTTTTATGCATATCCAATAATAATTAGATTAGTAAATAACACCTTGAAATTGACATACCCTTCCTACATTTCAAGTGGCAGATTAGGGAGTCTGAGTCAGTGTGGTTGGCGGCCATTTTGTGGACATATCCGAAGCGTAAGCTGCCCTATCTATATATATTCTTGTTCCCTATAGAATTTGTGATATTTTGGTATATTTTTACCTGCAAAAATATCATATTATATATTAAATATATGTATTTTTTTACGAAATTTCTAAGTACTCAAAAAATTACCTTTAGATATGGCCCCTGATATAAATGTAATTTACAAAATAATGAAGATTTTTTTACATATTTCTATTTTAGGATAACATATGTTTATTCCCTAAAAAAATTAGCCACTTCCTATTTCATTTGGGTACCCAAAAAAATTCATGAAATTTGGACAAATTTTTTTGGCTAAAAAAAGTTACCCTTTTTTTCTCATTTCAGATCTTCACCTCCATGGGTCTGACTTCATCCAAAATACATCAAGATGTGTCCTAAACATTCAAGAATCAATTCCTAAAAGGATTTGTGTATATATGTATAAACTTTTTTTTATGAATTTTTATGTCAGGTCTTTTTTTTCTACTTAATTTTTTTAAATATTTATAATAAATAGTTTTTCTGCAGATGAGTAGTATTTATCTTTACAGTTGTTTTAAGCATTCATTGAAGTTTTTTTTGGCAAAAGAAAAAAAGAGGTTACTGCAAAAACTGATTTTTCAAGAATTTTTTTTGGCGTCGGGGTCGTTCGCGTCCGAGTATACCCTTAAAGGGGTGTCCGAGGAGCGTACCTATCCAGGGTTAAGATTGTCATCTCCTCACCTCTCTCACTCTCGCAGACAACCCAGTGTATTGTTTTTGAAAGTGTTCAGTACGTAAAATGTGTCCAAAGAAAACTGTGTGTAGAAAAGATATGTAAAATCAAATGGTGATTTGGAATTCATTGTATTAGGGTGAGTGTGGGCATTGTGTAAAGTTTTGTAAACATCCCTGGACGAAGGTTAGATTTTGTATCATTATCTGGTTATCTATTTTCATTATGTATCAAACTTGAATATTGTTTATTTCAGATTTAATTTCATGCTTTTGCCTAATTTACATTGCATTATTCTTTTGTCTTAGTCTAAGGTTTATTCAGATTTAATAGTTCAAGTCATGTTCATATATCATTTTCAGATTGAATCATTTTTGTCTAGAAATAATAATTTAAGTGATTTAGTTTGTAATTATGTAAATTTGTTTCAAAGTTCTGTAACTTATGTAGAATATATATTTTTATTGTAAATAGTGTATTATTCCAATCACCATTGTTAGAGAATCTAATTCTGTTCGTATCCTATTAAGAGCAGTAGTAAGTCATAAATAAGTCTTGATTAATTACCAAGTTTAGTTTTGAATGTAATTAAGAGACCTTCGAATATTCACTGTTTTATATATTGCTGTCTGGGAGTTATCTAACCCCTCACTGAATTTGTGTAATAACATTTCAAAGATTAAAGGTTTTAATGTAAAAGCAAACAAGTGAGTTTGGAATTCGAGAGGTTGATTAACTTACCAGAAGTAGTATACTCAATATTATATTTTTGGTTCCCAGTCACAAGCCATAGTATAATATATTTTTGGTACTTAGACCATGGAGCCATATTCATATGATAACACACACACACACACACACATATATATATATATATATATATATATATATATATATATATATATATATATATATATATGTATATATATATATATATATGTACATATATATATATATATATATATATATATATATATATATATATATATATATATATATATATATATATATATATATGTCCTAATTGTTGTAAGAAAAATATGTGTTTTGTTCAGTGGAATTAATGATATTTTTAAGAGTACTCTGCTTATCGCAAATTGTAGCGCGCAATCTCTGAACTCTGTTAGAGGTGATGTGTGCCAAGCCTGATAAGGTAATGTGTTGAAAGCCTATTAGTGATAGCAAAAATAAATTAGAGTGGAGGAATCCACACAATCAAGCAATTCAGTATTTTGACAGATCACCATTGCATCTTACTTGCCAAGGGTTAAACAGTACCACTCGAGCGATTATCGGAACAAGTTATTCGTCCGAGAATATCAGGCTGTTTAAAGTGGATTCACAAACCTTTTCATAATAAAGGAAAAAAACCCAGGTTTCGATGTCTCATTATCCGTTGACTTGGGATATAATTGGTTCGAGGTGTAAAAATTGGTGTTTTTGCGTATGCTGTGAGCGAAGTTGTTCTTTAAGCCAGTAAAATAAAAGTTCAAGATGCCTAGATACACAAGGACTAACATAACAGACGCTGCTGCTGCAGGAGATGAAAACGAAGGAGCAATTGGTTAGAGTGATGTCA
This sequence comes from Palaemon carinicauda, assembly GCF_036898095.1. Classification (NCBI taxonomy): domain Eukaryota; kingdom Metazoa; phylum Arthropoda; class Malacostraca; order Decapoda; family Palaemonidae; genus Palaemon; species Palaemon carinicauda. The sequence goes on from NC_090729.1 coordinate 55,573,173, forward strand.
AAGAAGAATATAGACTAGAACCATAGACTCCTTAAAGGAGTCTATGACTAGAACAATAAACGCAGTACTTAGAAAATAGGTTAGATAACCTAGCCGAGTTAATAAACAGATTCATAGTTGAACGAGAAGAAGAGCGGCATGCAACCAGAGTATATCCAACTTACATGAACGAAGTTTAAACGTACAAAACGGAAAGCACACATCTAGAGCTGAGTGAAGATACGCAAAACTTCGTAGTTCAAAAATTTCCAGAACTCCAAGCAAGTTTTAGGCTTTTTGATGATCACCTACCTAATGGAGGGTTTCAATTGATCAAAGTGTTTTCGAGAGACTTTGAAGTAGCCACATATGGGTGGTCAGAAAGAGAAAAAGCAATTCAAGAAATTAGGTTGCTGAAGGATGCTATAGCAATGAAGGTAAGGTGTTGGCCACAAGACAGTTTAAGAAGTTATTTTGAAGCAAAACTGACGTTTAATTTAGAAATACACCTTACCTGATACGAGAAAATGGGATATGAAAGAAAAGTACAAACCCAAGATTCGAAAAGGTGAATCAGTTCTCAGTTTTACAACTGTCCATTTTCAAGATTGCAATTCGCTTTATACCTGGAGTTCCAATCTCCCAGAAGGTGATAAAAAAGCAATTGCCAGTAAACATATTTGCAGATTAGTAAACCCGTATTTATGAGGTCATTTGTTTGATGACAAATGCTTGTTAGTAGATGTAGTTATGGCGATACAAAACAATATAGCAATTTACCAAAAGAAAAAATGTCCGATAATAACTTCCCCAATTCCAAAAAGGTGGCAGCTATGAGGGGCACTCACCAACACCCAAACCGGGAGAGGGGAGAACGTAGGAAGGAAGTGAGAAGATTCTTCAGATTTTGGCAGTGTTGGGGAGAGGGGCACACACGAGTGGACGGCTCCACCCAAGGTTGCCCCCACTGTTACACTTGTCAGGCTTATGGTCATCTATCTCGAGAGTGTCCAGCAAAAAAACGTTGATGGCAGGCGGGCTGTGGCATACGCACAACACCCCCAGCCCAACATCCAAGGAAAAGGAAATAAAGGAAGGGAGAGACAAGGGAGATTGATCCCCCCCCCCCCCCCCCGCATGACATCAGAAGAAGCAGCGGAGGCAGAGGTGAGAGTGACTATGATGGACTCAGTGGAGTAGGCACTGGGACCTCCCTTGGTAACCCCAAACTCACCACTGCAGCACTAGGGACAGGGGCAGGGGGCAGTGGTATTGCAAGCGAGGTCGTTGGCTTGTGCCCCACATAACCTAAAGTGCGGCTAGAAATGTTAGTAGTCAGGATTGACCTTTCAAATAGATAGGTCTATTCGAGTGCTGATCGACACTGGAGCCAGTGTTTCGCTTATTGGAAATGGATTCTCCTTAAATCTACTACAGTCAGTGGCATCCATCATCCATGACCAGCCAGGAGGAAAAAAAGTATACATTTTCGGGGGATGAAAAAATATCAGTAAATGCAGGATGGTGCATTTTGCCGATAGAAATTCATGAGAGAGTAAGTGCTTTTGCTGGAGCGGAGAGACAATCAAGTAAGGTAACAGCTGTACCTGAAAGAGGAGAAGTATTGTTTCCCCAGACACTTACAAGCATATCAGTGACCACGTGTCCGTTTCTCGGAGGGAACCAAGGTCGTAGTTATACCCCATGACAGATGACCACACATAGCCTTATAAGAGAACTGAGCTGATAAAACAATAATTATTCTGTCATAAAAAGAGTTGCGTTAGGAAGTGATTCTGTGTGTGAATTAAAGTTATGTGAAATTGCTAATAATGAGAGGTTTGAAACCACAGCTCCAGCCCGCACAGATGAATGCACACAGAACTCGATTATGCAAGCATGAAAACTATGTCCTCCAGAATATTAACCTGTAATTAGTAACATTGCTGATATATAATTATTCTGATATAATTTCAATTGGAGATGAGGCACCCGGGAGGATTGATCGATTTCCATTTAGCACTAAAACTGAGCAGGCGGAGCCGATCAGGTCAAGGCCTTATAAGGTGCCCATTCATTCCCAGGTAGAGATAGAAAGGGATATTGCTAAAATAAGGGAACAAGGGATTATCGATGAGAGCAAATCTCCCTGGGCTTCTCTATTTGCTAGCTGTTAGGAAGGAGGGCTCTGTAAGATTACGTGTTGATTATTTGAAATTGAATGCAGTCTTTAAGGATAATGCTTTTCCATTGCCCTCGATAAAAGAATCACTTGTGAAGGTACAAGATAGTAAATATTTTACAGAGATCAATTTAAAATCTGGATACTATCAATTATCCATTCAGGGAGACAGTAAATGTAAAATTACATTCATGGCTAATGATCAACTATTACAGTTTAAATTTCTTCCTTTCGTTGTTAAAAACGGTGTAAGTCATTTTTCTACTGTAATGATGGCAGCTTTGTCTCCCTTAAATGGCCATAATGTTCTTATTTATTTATACGATATAATTACAGGGACAACGGCCAAAGAATATAATAATAATATTTGTAAAGTTTCAGAAGTATTGCAACTTGATTATTTTCTGTGAACAGATTAAATTTTTAGGTCAAATATAAACCCAAAAGGTATCCAACCATGCCCCATTAAAGTAGAAGCTATTAAAGATTCCCCCAGACCACGTACCCCTAAGGAAGTAACTGAGTTCCTTGATCTCGTTGTGTATTCTCGTAAATTTATAAGAGATGTTGGAGAGATAGCGAGACAGTTAAATGCTTTAAGGAAACAAATAATAATAAATTTTGGAGTAGAAGAAGAGAGGGCCTTTAACCATTTGAAAGCTTCCTTAACTCACAATGACTTACTCGCATATCCTAGATTTGATCGCGCATTTTTAGTGATATCAGATGCGAGTAACTCAGCTATTGGAGGCGCAATTTCCAGGGCATTAAAAGTCATTGACTATTCTTTGGGTTCTGGAGAGGCATCGGTTCTTTTTATTAGGTCAGCCTATTGAGTTGCAAGGTGATCATCGCCACTTACGTGATTTATTTTACAAAGATGAATTGACATCTGGACAAGCATAATGGATTGAAAGATTGTTAGAATTAAACATGAATGGACTTGGCGACATAGAAGGTAACAAGGTAGCTGATACCCTCTGAAGAGGTGCAATAATAGGAGTAACAACTAGAGCAAAAAACAGGAACGAATAACGCAACCAATATATTGAATGTCATTATCAAAACAGAAAACTGGATGTGAATTTACGCCAGGAGCAATCAGAAAATGAGATCCAGGCATGGGAGAGAGATAGAGTTAGAGATCTTGGAGAGAGAGAGAGAGAGAGAGAGAGAGAGAGAGAGAGAGAGAGAGAGAGAGAGAGAGAGAGAGAGAGAATACGTGTGGGAGGCCTAGAAAATATCCAGGGGTGTCCAGAACGAGTGCCCTGATGATGCAGGTGAGATTGACCTTGGAGGTTGGGACATAAAGGAAGTCCGAGAGGAAGAGAAAAAAAGAGGTATGGACGGGAAGAGGGCAAGCAGCGATTAAAGGGGAATAAGGAATTATCTATCATTTCTGAAAGTGCCTGGTCAGGATTTTTTTTACAGAGTTAGACATATTATCTTTTCCTTACGAAAAGAGGGGAGGGGAATTATGTGCACGTGTAGTTCTTCCTTCCTCTTTAATTAAGAGAGCCATTGACATTGTACAGGCAAGTCCATATATAGGGCATTTAGGGATTGGAGAATATTAAGGAGAGTACAAGAATCTTTCTTTTGGGTACGAATGATAATATCCATAGCAAATTACATAAGATGTTGTCATGCTTGTAACTGTTTCAAAGAACATAAAAACACTGTACCGTAAACCAGAACGTTAGCTGTGATTCCTATTAGATTTTATAGGGTGCATATGGATGTGGTAGGACCATTTCCTACTGGCTTAACACAACATAAGTATATATATATGTATTTGTGGATACATTTCCTCAATACACTCATACATACACAATGTCGGATAAATCAGCAAATTCAATACTAGGTTTGGTTGGCCAAAAATTTGATAAGTGATAATGGTCTCGAGTTTATGAATAAGATGTTGAAATCGGTCACGGACTTGATGGAAATTGAAAACTTTTCAGTGACCGCATATAGGCCTTCAGCTAATGGCTTGGTGGGATCGCATCATAGGGAAGTGGTGCGAATTTTACGTTAGTGACTGATGACCCCCTTCATTGGCACGCCATGCTTCCTACAGCTAAGCTGGCTTTAAACATTGCATATAATGCTTTGCTCTGGGACTTGGCTTTCTTTTTAGTGTACGGACGAGATCCTGTGTTACCATATATGGTCCTGATTAACTCGCATCAGTTGCCAAATTATTCAACTGAGCAATGCTATGCCTTTTTACTGAATCTCTTAAGGTGAGTAATGAACAGTAATTTAAGGATTTTGAAACTAGCTAATGAAAAACACAGCACAAAGTATCAATGTCGATTCAAAACCGCATCGGTAAGAGTACTTATTGGTGATCCTTTGTATTTGAAAAGATTCCAACCTAGGAAACACAGACCAGAGCCAGCGTATTTGAGTTCGTATCAAGTTAAGATGGTTAAATCTAGCACAGTAGTGATATAAAGCATTATTAATGGCGGTGTCTGAATCTCATCAGGCACACATGCATGTGGTGCCAGACGAGGTAGTTTTCAAAAGTGTCAATCAAAGTCTACCTCTTTACCCCTGCATATGCGACAATCCTTGAGTTGATAAACAGGATTTTTTTTTCTATGCAGTTGTTGCTGTTCTTTGAACAGACCTCAAATCTTTTTTTGACGTGTTCTAAATAAAATTGTTGACAACAATGTGTTCTTACGTTGGTGTTTAATGTATAAGTTAAGTGTTGTAATAATTTTGTTGAGTAGAGCCATATGAATGACATACTGCCGAGTGAACCTAAAAACAAACAGAGAGAGGTTAAATAGGTCAGGTATGATCCGTCAGTCGGAGACATTATCATTTATGTATTTATGTGATTCCTGGCTGCTAGGGTTTGGGCGGTTCCCGGAGGGCAAGTGGCTACAGGATTAAAGTTCAGCCTCGAGGAGAGGTAATATTAGAGAATGTGTAGATTTGAATACCTTATGCATAGAGTTATAAGAAAAGGGCGGGAAGCTGAAAGATTACGTTAGAAAAACATCAAATGGTCACCAATTCATAGTTAGAAGTGCAAGTGTAGTAGTGATATTGAAAATGGCGAAACGGTGTTGGTGAGCTGTGTTGCGAAATAGTGCCATAAACCCGGACAAGTAAAATCGAGTGATGAAGGAATATCTATTTTTACCCCTATCCTGCCCAAAAGGCCCGTATTTCCCGCAATCAGAGGGAGGCTATTGATGAGGTTGTGAAATACTGATATTGATTTGATTTTTTGTTTTCACTTGGAGTCTTCCGTATTTTAGTTGCAGAGGTTATAACAAGAAATGAGTGATATATTATATTCTGAAAATTTGTACATGCAATATTTTATATTTTTATTTTTTTGTGGAAGATGTCCGTTATTTTCTTGGGTGATTTCTATGTATATATTTTATGTCGCATTTCTGTCTACTACATGCCATGACCTATTTTGGGTTGGAGTGTCCATATATCATTGACTAGAGAGGACGAATGCTAACCTCCTTCCAGAGTGAGGAGCTTTGTGGGGCGGGTTGTGACTAATGTCCTAATCCTTTTATGCAAAATATGTCTTTTATACAGTGAAATTAATGACGTTTTAAAGGATACTATGACTCTCACAAATTGTAGTTTGCAATCAATGAACTCTATTATAGGTGACGTGTGCCAAGTCTCTTAAGGTAATGTGTTGAAAGCCTATTGGTGACAGTATATTTCCATCACAGTGGAGAAATCCACAAGTTCTAACAATTCAGAATATTGACAGAGCAACATTGCATCTTACTTACTGAGGGTTAAGTAGTACCACTCTAGCTATCATCAGAACAAGGTATTTGTCAGAGAGTATCGGGCTGTGTGAAGTGTATTCAAAAACCTTTTTGTAATAAAGAGAAAAAGCACATGTTTCGATGTCTCTTTATACTTGGACATCGGACATATACAATAAGCTCCCCGTAGATATTCAAAAGACTGAAGATATTAACGAATAATTCTTGGAAAGGAAATAAATTTTTTATAGAACGGAATTTTGTACACCAGAATTAGTTAGACAATATTACACTTGGTTTAAAGTTTTAAAGCCCACTCATGACTGGCAGGGCATTGCCTTAAAGACTTACTACATATACATATAATCAGCACACAAACCTCCTCTCAACCCAAACTAGGACCACGGAAGGAAAGGTAGTGGCTGTTGATGACTCAAAAGGTAAAGTTACAGACACCTATCTCCATTGTCTCACAAGGACGGTGATGTTACAGACACTTCAATCAACTATGGAACTTCTGCAGGGCTTGAACTTCCTTGCTAAAACCCAAGTCCAGGAGATTGCTAGACAGTGGCGTTATCAATATTATTATTATTATTACTATCCAAGCTACAACCCTAGTTGGAAAAGCAAGATGCTATAAGCCCAGGGGCTCCAACAGGGAAAAATAGCCCAGTGAGGAAAGGAAATAAGGAAATAAATAAATGAAGAGAAAAAAGTAACAATAAATCATTCTAAGATAAGCAACAACGTCAAAACAGACATATCATGTATAAACTATTAACAACATCAGAAACAAATATGTCATAAATAAACTATAAAAAGACTCATGTCCGCCTGGTCAACAAAAAAGCATTTGCTCCAACTTTGAACTTTTGAAGTTCTACTGATTCAATCACCCGATTAGGAAGATCATTCCACAACTTGGTAACAGCTGGAATAAAACTTCTAGAGTACTGCGTAGTATTGAGCCTCATGATGGAGAAGCCTGGCTATTAGAATTAACTGCCTGCCTAGTATAACGAACAGGATAGAATTGTCCAGGGAAATCTGAATGTAAAGGATGGTCAGAGTTATGAAAAATCTTATGCAACATGCATAATGAACTAATTAAACGACGGTGCCAGAGATTAATATCTAGATCAGGAATAAGAAATTTAATAGAATGTAAGTATCTGTCCAACAAAATAAGATGAGAATCAGCAGCTAAAGACCAGACAGGAGAACAATACTCAAAACAAGGTATAATGAAAGAATTAAAACACTTCTTCAGAATTGAATGATCACTGAAAATCTAGAAAGACTTTCTCAATAAGCCTATTTTTTTGTGCAATTGAAGAAGACAGACCTTAGTAAATTTACTGTCGAGAATCACACCTGAAATTTTGAAAGAGTCATACATATTTAAAGAAACATTATCAATACTGAGATCTGGATGTTGAGGAGCCACCGTCCTTGACCTACATACAATCATACTTTGAATTTTGTTAGGATTCAACTTCATACCCCATAATTTGCACCATTCACTAATTCTAGCTAAATCTCTATTAAGGGATTCACCAACCCTAGATCTACATTCAGGGGATGGAACTGATGCAAAGAGAGTAGCATCATCTGCATATGCAACAAGCTTGTTTTCTAGGCCAAACCACATGTCATGTGTATATAGTATGAAAAGTAATGGGCCAAGAACACTACCCTGTGGAACACCGGATATCACATTCCTATAATCACTATGGTGCCCATCAACAACAACTCTTTGAGATCTATTACTTAAAAAATCAATAATAATGCTAAGAAACGACCCACCCACTCCCAACTGTTTCAGCTTGAAAACAAGGGCCTCATGATTAATACGGTAAAAGGCAGCACTAAAATCAAAGCCAATCATACGACCTTCCTGACCACAATCAAGGGATTTCTGTACAGCACTGGAGATTGTAAGAAGGGCATCACATGCTCCAAGGCCTTTACGAAAACCAAATTGCAAACTAGGGAGTAGATGATTACCTTCAGCAAACCTATTAAGACGTTTTGCCAGAAGACATTCCAAAACTTTAGATAATATGGGAGTTATGGAAATTGGGCGGTAATCAGTGGGACTTGAGCTACCACAAACACATTTACATAGAGGAGTAACATTACCAATTCTCCAACTAGTGCTAAAAGCTCCTCTTCTTGCTAACTTGCGTAAAATAACAGATAACTTTGGAGCTAAGAAATCTGCTGTCTTTATAAAAAACAAAGGAAAAATACCATTTGGGTCTACACCTCCATAAGCATCAAGGTCCACCAACAGAGCTTTAATCTCACGAGATCGAAAAGCTAAACTAGTTAGTTTAGCCTCAGGAAAACAGGAATGAGGAAGTTCAAGTTTTTCATTACTCTGTTTACTGTCAAAAACATCAGCCAAAAGGGTTGCCTTTTCCTTTGGACAGTGAGTGACTGAGCCATCTGGTTTAAGTAAAGGAGGAACTGTTGCATCTACACCAAAGAGTGCAGATTTAAGGGTAGACCACCATTTATGTTCCTGAGTTGTACCAGAAAGTGTTTCTTTTATGGTTAAATTGTACTCCTTTTCAGTTGAGGCATAAACTCTCTGGGCAAAAGCTCGAAGCTGAGTATAGTTGTTCCAGGTCAAATCTGATCTGTTACCCTTCCAAAGAGGACAGGCCTCCTGTTTCTCCAAATAAGCACGTTCGCAATCATCATTGAACCACGGTTTGTCCTTCACTCGGTACCTTAGCACACGAGAAGGGATACGCCTATCAATTATGTAGACTAGATTCTCCTTCAAAGAGACAACAGGATCTATACTATTATATAATTGTGACCAATTCAACCACAAAAGATCATGTAAAATCCCATTCCAGTCTGCTTGGGATTTCATATAAATTGATGGACAAAAGAGAGGAGCAGTATATGAATAATTCATTTCAAAATAAATTATAGGTCAAGTTCTGAGAATAAGTAAAACTAGAAATTTGATTATATAATCTTCGATTGTCGTGGTTCAATTCGACATGTTAAAGCTTCTATTTCACCGTTTATGATTTCCCCTTTAATGGTCTCTTGATAATTGGCTACACCTGCCAGAATGGTTTTCTGATGACGAGGTAGTTCATTCGAATTCTCAGTCATTCGGGAAAGGGAAAATTCAAAAGAGACTTACAAAGTAGTTGCCGATGAAATTAGTATAGTCGCAATAATGAACATTTTATATATCATACCTTAGCCTAATTGAATATTTCAACGTACTTGGTGAAAATTTCTTTGGCAATAAGAAAGTAGTTGGTTCTAGCTTGAATCGTTATTTAAAATAGAGAGAAAAAAAGGACAAACATATTTTAGCGACAGAAGTCCCCTCAATCGAATTCAGATGTAATATCTTTTGATGAAGATCGTGACTTATACCGGGAGGAGGCTTTTAAGGTCCCCATGAATAAAACGCTTTCAGAAAGAGAAACTGTGACATAATTATCGGAAGGTTCGAGCGATAAACACCAAAAATGATAGGAAATAACATTGCAATTTATAGCTGAATTACGAATGGAATACTTTCTTATAGCATTATGCTCACGACATGCCTAATAGTGTTATTTGGTTATATCAGAAGGCAGAATTGTAATACGAATTAACGCTTCAATAATTTTGTGATTCAGCTCTACTCTCACTGTATCTGTATAGTGAATGTTACTGTTTTTATTTTTTATTTATTTATTTTTTTTTTTACATGCATCAGTTAACCAATATACATAATTAATTTCGTAACTCACGTTTTCTTTAGTTTTGCTACCCTTCCCTTTCATATGACAGTCTAGGTCGATCCTGAGTGTAAATAGGAATTTATTGAACTATATTTAACCCTAACTACTTTCAGTGTTATATTCTTACAAACAATTAAGAAATATTGAGATGTTCATTCAAATCCTTTTGCTATCACCTAAGAACTCTGTCTCTTAAGAAAATCTAGTAGCATGTTAATTTGGTCATGGATATCTTTTAACGAATGCATGTGTGATCTTATTCATTCATTGAAGATAATAAGATTTAGGTAAACATACATTAGGAAATGATTAGCAACAAATAATTGAACTTTTTTACAAAAGGAAGAGCCATTCAATTACTGTCAGTTGAGTAGGATAACATGGAATTTTTTTTTTTTTCATTCTAAATTTAATACATCGACATATGAACAAAATGTGTTACTTAGCTAGTGTTAAATTGTGACTGGATATATTTTGCAAAATATTTAGATTTCTTGCGATGACCAGACCTTGATTTTTTTGAGAAGTCTATGTAAGACTATTTATCATTTAGTATAGATGGATACCATTTGTACTACTTAGGTTTTACCAGAAAAACTAGAAAACATAAATCTTATTCAATGATTAATATTGAAAACCATGTTTATCACATAAATATTGCTTTCTTTGGGAGCTGAATACCAATAAGATATCAATACTTTCAATTGAAGACATAATAATGAACTTAATAAGCACTATAGCAACCTGTGTAAAATTACAAATGTCAACATGTTGCTGTATTTGTTTGACTGTTCAGCGGCTTTTGTTAGATTCTGCTTAACTTAATCTCCGTATTAATTAAATCATCTCTTCGAAGTATTTCCTATCTAGCCTGTCCGAGAGCACCACGAACTCAGACGTAGATCTTTTAGGTAAACCCAAATGACGTTTTTGGAATGCTATAATATTCTGGGTCCTTAGCGTATCTAAGAGTAATTTCCTTAAATTCAGTAGTTCTGCAAAGTTATAATTGAAACGCAACAGTCTTTATATATTCATAACGAGTAGAGTTAAGAATAAATAATTACAGAAAAACATTGATTTTACTATTAAGGTTAATTTTGCTTTTCAGTGACGATAAAAAGGATAATAAATAACAATCAGAGCTGCTGTTGCGGCTACCTACACTACAATATGAATGCATGTAGAAGGTTAGATGGATAACACCCACTTAGACTATCATTTGTAAAAGGAAAAGAGATTATCTTCCAGTGGTAGAAGGGATGAGATGCCTTTGGATTCACCTTATGAAATTGAAAAGCCGCTTTTTGGAAGGAAATTTTTATGAATACTACAAGGTCAAAACATATTTGGACAATTGAAAAGATATACTGAAAAATTTGCAGTTACAAAACGGGATTTCGTATCATGCAGCATTGTGAGCAAGAAAAATACATAATTTTGAACACTCAATATGTTTAAAGTAGCGAGAGATTAACTATATTATAAAAGGAAATACGAATTACTAAAATTATGCAATGTTATTTCAGGACCAAAATACCCATAATGAGAGACAATATGTTGTGTATATGACTTCGGTTGTCACATGAGAATCACTTGTCGAATGTATTTATGATCATCTGTTGCCAGCAATTTAGGAAAGTTAAACGCGATAAGAGAGACATTTGAATTCCCGAATTCCTATTCACCTCCGGGAAGAATGTATTGTCCATATTGCTCATTTAAAGAGACTGACATGTAGAATGATATGTGGCCAAAAATACCAGAGCAAATGTGGATCGAATTTTTCGTGTTGTTTGTTTTTATATCTAACAGCTAATTTGTATACACAAAAGAGACAATTAAATATCTCAAAGATACCTGAATTAGGAGATAAAACAGAATTGCAGCAAATACACAATAAAAAGATTATTGAAGGTCAGTATCAAAGTAAGTCCATAGTATCAAATATTTCAGAAACCAGTATTTTGCTGAAACACAGCTAACGTCTTTATTTTCAGAGTCCTTCTTTATGAGGAAGAAATTGAATATCAATAGGAACGTCTGCTATTAAAAGAATTCAATTTTACTTTCTCGTTTGGATATATATTATGTTTTCTTGATGATTTAGTGTATTTATTTTCCCTTCTATTCAGATGTTTAGTTTCGCCTTAAATCTTCTACTAAATTAGATAGATTCCCTTTTACCCATCTGGTTTATTTGTTATACAAAATAATATTCTATTTTACTTCCAATCTTTTTGTTTTACAAGTACATTTATGTTGATGTTACATTAAGAATGAGATATTTAACTAAAAGGCTGCAAAGGGAATTCTCTCTCTTCTATCCAGTAGTATTCATTATCACATCATGAGTTTATGGCATAATTCCCTGGCTGGCATCCGCAAGAGAAGTTGGAAGACCTACTCCTTATTTCTATAGGAAAAAAAATTAGACCTGGTAAGAATTATATACTGTACATCATACGTTTTTCTGCATGATGTGTGTAAACCTAATATTATTATTATTATTATTATTATTATTATTATTATTATTATTATTATTATTATTATTATTATTATTATTATTATTATTATTATTATTATTATTATTATTATTATTATTATTATTATTATTATTATTATTATCATTAAACCTTCATACACGTGTGCATGTTATTACTATTTATAAATTAATGTAAAGGATTCTCATAACCTCAAAGAAATTTACAAATATCATATCTCTCTAGGTCTTACTGAGTAACAGGGAAAAGGTTTTTGTAACAGAAACCTTCTATATTATCTAAATTTCTAAAGCAAGGAAAAAAAAAAACATATAATTCACCTTACGTGGTCCAGCTGATTTAAGCCTGGATAGGTGTGGCTTGTTGTAGACGACCCGAGGAGGTTTAAAAAACATGATATTTTGCCATAATGTTTTGTATGTACTGAGTGAGCGTGACATCAACCTGCGAGACCTCAGTTCAGTGCGTGCAGCAGTTGGATCAGGATGCATCTTACCGCAGCATTTTTCCTTGAGCTATTTCTGAGATACCCTCGGGTCGAGCTCGACCCATCAATAACTAATTAAGGTAAGTTATGTTATCAAAGTTTTTTTATCTATTTATCGAATGTGCATTTGTGTTTGTGAATGTCTTGTACCCCGTATGCGTGACCTCGGTGCAGGCTAAGTTGCCATAAGTTGCCATGTAGCGTATTTTTCTGTATATGGTAATTTTCATTATTTTTGCATTTTTCAGTTTTCATCGATATAATGGCAAGAAATCAACAAGCTCTTTGGCTTCGATAAGATCAACTCATTTCTCCCTGAGCTAGAGAGTGACGACGAGGATATTTTGGAAGTCGTTGACATCTCAGACATGGAAGAGTACGATGTAGCTGAGTTAGAGGGAAGTGTGGTGAGGGACGATGACTCAAGTGTTGATGATGATTTAGTTCCCTTCGTCAACACGGAGGATGAGGGGGATGATGAGCGGGCTAGTGAGTCGGCGTATGGTAAGGGGTGTAATACGTTAGAGTTAACAACAACATCCCCCTCATTGGCGTGGACCTCAAACCACACCCCCCCCCCCAACCCCTCTGGCGGAGCAGCTTACCCCCGGTTGAGGAAAGGTGTAGGAAGAGGAGGAGGGGTGAACTCGCGTCTACCAGTGGAGCGCCTTTAAGTCGCTTAGTGAAAGCCGAGGCTCAAGGTCAATAACCTATCTAGCACGTGGACCCCAACCCAACTCTTCCCCTCATCTTCAACCCCCACATTGAAAAAACAGGCCTAACTTCCCCTGTCTTGAGTGCTAGGCGTGTGGTTGAAATTTTCTCTTTGTTCCTGGAAGTAAATATCAAAAGGAAGGGTAATGTTACCTTGAAAGATATTGACTTGAGGGAGCTGAAGGGGTTCATTAGGATTTTGGTATTGTTTTCAGTTAAAAATGGCAGCCACACTACCACGAAAGACATGTGGGACGTCGTGTAATGAAATCCCTTTTACTGCTGTACTATGAGCGAGCGACGATATGCCTTGCTGGTTCGTGTGAGCCGGTTTCCCGACACAGCAACTACAGTAGAGCTGAGAGGGTAGGAGGAGATCGCCTCGCCCCGATCAGGAATGTGTGGGAGCATGCTGTAGCAAATTGTCGTCGCTTTTATAGCCCCGGTGTAAAGGATTCAAGTTACCCCCCGTTTCAAATTACCCCCCGGTAACTTGAAACCGGTTTCAGATTACCGGGGGGGTAGTTTGAAACCGGTTTCAAGTTACCCCCTCTGTTTTCAAGTTACCCCCTCATCAGAATGATAAATAATTCAAGTGACATCGCAAATATGTATCATGCATTTATTGTTGGCTTCGCAGCAGTAGGAAAAGTAGTTTAATCTGGTATTTAAGACCAAAAATTGTGTATTAGTGAATTATATGACCCGTTAAAAGTCATACACTGTAATTCAAGGTTTTGTGATAAAGGCGAGGTAAAATTTAATTTTATTTCTGTTCGTGTGATTGTTGATATTTTCGTATTTAATACCTAAAGTGTCATATAATTCCCTAATTCACAATATTTGAAGTTACAGACTTTCATTTAAGGTTTAGTGATCACGGTGAGGTAAAACTTTATTTTATTTCAGTGTGCGCGTGATTGTCGAGATTTCTTTTATTTTTTATTTTTAAATAACTGGCCTTATCTTTCAATTAAACACAAACTATGACGCATCTAACTTTATACAAAACAATTATTAAGTAAAAAAAGATAGATATTACCCGTAAAAATATTTGAAATCAAAACCATCATAATGAACCCTGTTTTAGCATTACATGGAAAAAACTATTTACTAAATTAAATATTAAGAAAAAAATAGGAAAATGGTAATGAAATTGTTAAATTTGGAATTGACCAAACAATCAAACGTGTCACAGATGCAGCCAACTTATAAAAAACGACTTTGTTTCAGATTTGCAAGGCAAATTGGGTCAAGGGTATTAAGCATACTGATAACATTATAAAGGAAGACATGAAAATGGTCTGAATGAACTAATTTATTGAATCTTTTGTGATAGCACTAACTTCATCTGACGAAGTCACCATAACCACGTTTGCTAATATAACCTTTGTTGTAAAGAAATTAATTTTGTCGATTAATTAAATAAATTCTAAAACAATACAATCACCTACGTAAATATACCATATTAAACATAGTTAATTAAATCCTTTGTAAAGAATCCTGTCTTTTAATAATCAATCAGAATTGAGAAATGAATTAATTTGATATCAAAATTTAGATTATTTCTGTTAGTATGTTAATCGTTTTATAACAATTTTGCTATTTGTTATATTTAAGAGTTTCAACTTGTCACCACGTGGTTGCAAACAAAAAGAACGGAGGAAACAATTTAGGGAGAGTATCAAATTAAAGGATTATATTCTTAGACCGTTCAAATCCGGGTGAATGACTTATTAGTTGACCCTTTTCTCCTATTCTTGGCTCGCCCATAGATTAAAGCGGTCAAGCCAGGTGTGCTTTGAAAATGACCCAAGAGAACTGGCAATGCCGCTATTGGGCTCCGAGTTTGCTCTTAAAATGGTTTGACCATACCCATAGTTGCAATATAACAATAGAACTCCTTGTGTCCATATATCTCTTTGTTTATTCATTTATTCTGCCAGTGATAATGCATAGTAACTTCGTAGTATTTGGATGCTATGCACGTAAAAAATAAAAGCTCAAATATAAATTACCAACATGCATGTCGTCGTGCAGACAGATTTAACGTTG
>NC_090729.1:55591124-55593624 GCF_036898095.1 Palaemon carinicauda
ATTTCCAAAGTTGCTCCGTCAACAAATGCTTGACACCTTCAAGCTAAAACCTCAACCTGGACTTGACATTCCCTGTGGCCACATCTAGCTGCCGAAAAGTATTAGATGCCATAGTTGCCCATCCAAGTACGATCAAAAGACGAACATAGCCTGTTTGAAGTGTCCCAAACCTGTGTATCTGCAGCACCAAACTATGTTGTATTCAAAACGTGTGATGGTTGTTCTAGGTGAGAAACTAAAATAAATATTTATATTTTAGACCATTCAATAATTCAAGAAATTGCATATTATCCATTGTTTTTTTTTTAAATAGTTTATAATTTTCCCATTTCTGTAAGTCTCTATATTTATGAGAACATAATTGTGATCATTATTTTAATTCTCTTTAATTGAAAAATATTCTATAAACTCTATTCTATCTACAATAAAATATTCATGCAAATCCTCGAGCAATTATATGAGTAAATAACTCGCTGATATTGACATATCCTTCTCCCTTTCAGGTAGCAGGTTTGGCCTTACGTGGTGGTGTGGTTGGCGGCCATTTTGTGAGTGTGCCTGCCAGGTAAGCTGGCATAGCTTTATATATTCCCCTTTTTTTTATAAAATTTCTGACAATTTTGCATATATACTATGCTCAGCAATTGGTGTAAGGATTTCTTTTTAAATTTATAACAGAACTCGGAATAAAAAATGTAATTTTTATAACACTAAATAATATCCAAGTGCAGATTAGTTTACACATTTTCATTGTACGATAAAAATAAAACATCTTGTAAATATTCCAGCCACTAACTATGTCATTTACCTACCCCAAAAAAGATGAAAGGATGATAGATTTTTTTGGAAAAAAAAAATTACACTTTTTTCTCATTTCAGGAAACGTTCCCTTGTGGTTCCTCCCCCACCCTGGATCTCAACAAATAATGCTCAATTATCATAGAATAAGTGTTAAAATCTAGTTTTAGTTTATTTCCTTATTTAGATTCTAGGTGTATATTTCTGTAAAGTAATTTTTTCTATAGTAATTTCTTTTATTTATTTTTAAATGAATATTTATTTTGAACTTAGATTTTATTTACTTTTTCTAAAGATTAGAATGTTCTTTGAAGTTTATTTTTCTATATTAAAAGGCTGTGAATTGGTTTGAAAATGAATGTTTTAGGAATTTTTTGGGGACCTTATATCGAGGTCGACCCATCGAAACCTATGCAGGGTGATGAAATAACAATACCTATCCATGGATTACTGATATAAAGAACCTATGATAAAAAAACTACCCGAGTTGTTATGGACACCTTGATGAGGCAAAATAAACTCGTTATTCCTGAGACCAAAACTGATTTTATTTTTTTTATTTTTGCATAGAGATGGACACAAATTCCTATTATACCTCGATTAGACATGATGCACCACGTCAAACCCTAACTGTGCTATTAATTCCTCTGTGTAGCAGCATCAACTTCTGCAATATCTCCCAGCAGGACTTTTTTGTTTACTCGTTGAGCAATAGCGGTGTGGTGATGTGCACTTCCTAAAAGTAAGGTGCCAAGAATTCCTGTATCCAAATGTACATGAGAAAAATCTTCTTGTTTATGGTACTTCATGAAACTAACATAAAATACTCGGAAATAAAGTGCGCAAATCGCTTAGCCTGAGTTAACTAAAATATTTTGTGATAAAAAAAAAAAAAAAAAAAAAAAACAAGGAAAATTATATTTTAGGTGAAGGGATTTCAGGTCTTTTATAATGCAACTGCCTTTGGCTTAAATATTGAAAATATTAAATTACTTTCACATACCTTGTTACTTGATATGGGAAATGCTTATAGTTACTTTGAATCAATATTTGCATTACGTATTTATGTTCAATTATCATTGCCTTCAGCGCAGTAACCTTTAAATGAGGCTTTGAGTTTTGCCACCAAAATTGCCCTGACTATTATCTCATATACAAGAGTCAATATGATGCTATATGATTTTTCTTGAATATTCTGACCGTAAAATGAGAAAATCTTATTCTTAGATATCCAATATATTTTCTTTTTATCATAAAATTATCATGTACTGTATGTACAGTATATGGTGCTTCATGAAATATACTGGACAAAATAATTAATAATAAAATTCATGAAAATGTTCCATACGCAATCCAATAAGGGTGGAAAGGAATTGCGATCTTATCTGAATTTGACATATCTATACCCATGATGAATTCTGGATGTAAATTGTACGTTAAACACTAGTAGTTCCGTCATAAAAGGAAATTATTGCATCGCATTATGGAAAGACACACTACAATGCATAAAAAGTTGAGGGGAGATGGAAATGTCAGTTTACTGATGAGGATTTATTCTTTTGCGAAAAACACCCAATTTCTGATCTTTGGCAGCGCATTCAGGTCACGTCCAAATCAGTCTAGACTAAAATTTGGTTTGATGTCTCTGCTTGATACATAGAGCCTCCATTGAGTAAGGACAAGTAAAATATTTTGTTAAATT
>NC_090729.1:55601124-55606124 GCF_036898095.1 Palaemon carinicauda
CTCCTGGCAGAAGCCCAGGATGAAGTTCAAGCCCCTCTACATCGGCCGGTCTCCCAGTAGAGCTGGGACAGGCCCTCTCTTCTATTGTTGGAATGATCCAACAAATGCAGAAGGAGAATCAGGAGAAGGCGGCTGCAATGGAACTGCGAATGCAGTGCCTTGCAGAATCACATGGGCCCCAGAAAAAGCTCAATGTGAAAGACCTTCCTTTGTGCTCAGATGCTAACCCATGGAGGTATGCTGAGCACATGCCGATGACGACTGGGAAGATCGTCATCTCGGATAAGCTAGGCTCAGTTCCCCTGGAGGGTGGAATTCTGGCCCAGCAAGGCATCATATCCGGACTGTTATGTCCGGCTGAGGAAGGAACCAGCTTCAAAGAAGGAGACAGAGCCGAAGGAGGTCATAGTGATGGACCATGCTAAGGCTCAAGCTCTACTTTCATCCTCGATGAAAGAGAGGGGCTTCTCTAACTCAAAGGTAGCTGCATTGAATAGGAAGCTCCCTTCCTTTGTGTCCTCGCCTACTAGAGCCTTCCCCTTTTTACAGAAAGGGTTTCTGGCTGTACTAAAAGCAATCGAGGCCAGCAAGTCTTGCCCCTCCCTAGAGGAGTGTAAACCCTTGTCGCTGGCCCTGCCTATGGACCACAAAAACTGGAAGGACGTCCATCTTACGTTCTCAGTGGGAAAGTTGGAGGCTGATATTGCCGGACGTCAGTTCGGCAAGGACCTCCCTAAGCTGTCTGACTTTCTTTTACGAAGTGAGTTCGATACAAAAGAAAGACTGACTGCCTCAATGTCTCTTCAGACTACTCTCGAGACGATGGCAAGTGACCCCAAGGTCCATGAAATGTTCATGGTAGTGGCCAAGCCTCATCTGGCCACAGTGACGAAGGACCTTTATGGCTTCGTCAAGGCAAGGAGAGCTTGTAGGGAGTTCGTGTTTACCTCAGCTACAGTGAGGCACGAGCTAAAGAAACTAATCTCCTCCAACATTTGGGGAAAAGACCTTTTTCCCTACCGACTTGGTCAAAGAAGTTTTTGATAAAGCCACCTTGGAGAATAGAAACCTTCTCCAGAAGTGGGACCTGGCTATCAAAAGAAAGTCTTCCCCGGATGAGGGTCCTCAACCAAAGAGGAAGACTATGAGGACTAGGCTACCGTCTCGGCCAGCCAAGCCTCTTAGACAGCAACAGCAACTGCAATTGCCATTGCCCCCAGTGCCCCAGATCGTGGCACAAACCCCGACCACCTTTCAGTGGGTACCCCAGGCCGTGTCGACACAGTCCACAGCATTCACCCCAGCGTTCGAAGGGCAGTCTACTTCCTTTCGAGCAAAGCCTAGAGGAGCAGCCAGAGGCTCGTCTAGACACCCCTCAAGGGGAAGGGGATTCAGGGGTGGTCGTGGTCAGGAAGGCAAGACCTCAGGACGGCAGTCCAAGTGAGGTGATACCGGTAGGAGGGAGACTTCTGAAATTTCGGGATCGGTGGACCTTCGATCCCTGGGCCCACAGCCTACTCAAGAATAGACTGGGCGGGAGCTGGTACAGCACTCCACCCCCGTGCCTTCGGTTTTTCCAACACTCCACCCCCGTTATGGAGGAGTACGTTAAAGAACTGTTGGAGAAAAAGGGTGAAGCCCATCAATTTCTAAGGGAGGCTGTTTTGTGTTCCCAAGAAAGACTCGGAAAAGCTCAGAGTCATTCTGGACTTGTCGCCACTTAACAAGTTCATAGTGAATTGCAAATTCAAAATGCTAACACTGCAATACATAAGGACCTTACTGCCCAAGAGGGCATATTCCGTCTCTATAGACTTGTCAGACGCCTACTGGCACATTCCAATTAGCCATCGACTCTCCCCCTACCTAGGGTTCAGGCTACAACGAAGACTATACGCCTTCGGAGCCATGCCATTCGGGCTAAACATAGCCCCAAGGATTTTTACGAAGCTTGCGAACGTAGCTCTCAAACAATTTCGCCTAAAGGGAATTCAGGTAGTAGCCTACCTGGACGACTGGTTGGTGTGGGCAGCATCCGAGACAGAATGCTTGCAAGCTTCCAGTCAAGTGATCCAGTTCCTAGAGTACCTAGGCTTCAAGATCAACAGAAAAAGTCTCGACTTTCTCCATCTCAAAAGTTCCAGTGGCTGGGAATCCACTGGGACCTTTTGTCACACCGTTTCTCCACCCCGGCGAAGAAAAGGAAGGAGATAGCGGGTTCTGTCAAGAGACTTCAAGATTCCGAAAGGATATCAAGACACGAGCAGGAGAGAGTACTGCGCTCTCTCCAGTTTGCTTTGGTGACAGACCCAGTGCTAAGAGCACAGCTAAAGGATGCAATCGGAGTTTGGAGAAGTTATGCATCAAACGCGTGAAGAGATCTGAGAAGACCAGCCGCTTCGGCTAAGTACTCTTCTCAGGCCTTTGTCCCAAGCCAGACATCTAAAGAAGTCAGGTTCTTCTTCAGCCACCTCCCCCGTCGGTGACGATTCACTCAGACGCCTCGAAGGAGGGATGGGGAGGTCACTCTCATCGGAAAAAAGTCCAGGGGACTTGGTCCAGGCTATTCAAGAACTTTCACATAAAACTTTCTAGAAGCTAGGGCAGTGCTCCTTACCTTAAAGAAAGTCTCCCTGTGTCATTCGATCCACATAAGGTGGGTGATAGACAGCGAGGTAGTTGTGAGATACTTGAATCGACAAGGATCGAGGTCACCACCTCTCAACCAGGTGATGTTGGCCGTCTTCCGATTAGCGGAAAGAAGAAGAAGTGGGTACCTGTCGGCAGTTCACCTTCAAGGAGGTCCGCAATGTGACAGCGGACGCTCTATCCAGGTTCACACCCATAGAGTCGGAATGGTCCTTAGACGCAGGATCATTCTCCTTCATTCTGAATCAGTCCCAGAACTGCAGATAGACCTCTTTGCGACGAAAGACAACAAGAAGTTGCCCCTGTACGTGCCCCGTACGAGGACCCCTTAGCGGAAGCAGTGGACGCGATGTCCCTCGACTGGAACAGATGGTCCAAGATTTATCTGTTCCCTCCTCACAACCTTCTGTTGAGGGTCCTCAACAAACTGAGATCCTTCAAAGGGTTAGCGGCAATAGTGGCCCACAAGTGGCCGAACAGCGTGTGGGTTCCTCCTGGCATTGGAACTGTAGCTGAAGTTTGTACCACTACCAGATCCAGTTCTGACCCAGCGAGTCCAGAAGTCAACTGTCTGCGCTTCATTACAGAAAACCCGGACCCTGCAGCTCATGATTTTCTCTCCTTAGCGGTGAGAAAGCGTTTCGGGATTTCGAAAGCCAGTATAGACTTCCTTGAGGAATATAAGTGCAAATCTACTAGAAGGCAATATGAGTCATCTTGGAGAAAATGGGTGGCCTTTTGTCAAGGCAAAGATTCCGCAGGAGATCTTGACAGACTTCTGCTTATCTTTTTTCCCCACCTCCATGGTCAAGGGTTGGCAGCCGAACACGATTTCAGCGTGTAAGTCTGCTTTGACAAGACCCATTCTATATGCCTTCCAGGTCGACCTAGGTAACGAGATCTTTAATAAAGTCCCGAAAGCCTGTGCTAGGCTCAGACCTTCAGCACCTCCAAAGCCCATTTCATGGTCTTTAGACAAGTTCTTCATTTCGCTTCTCTGTTGAGCAATGAAGAGTGGTGCGTTAAAGGATTTGACACAAAAAGTTATTTTCCTATTTTGCACTCGCGTCCGGGGCCAGGGTTAGTGAGATTGTAGCCTCTCGAAAGAGGCAGGTCGTGTTCAGTTCCTGGATGGGGAAGAACTGAACCTGTTTCCGGATCCTACGTTTCTCGCCAAGAATGAGTTACCCACCAACAGTTGGGGTCCCTGGAGAATCTGCCCTCTGAAAGAAGATGCATCTCTATGTCCAGTAGAATGCCTAAAGGTCTATCTTCATAGAACTTCAGACTTCAAGGGGTGGTCAACTATTCAGTGGAGAAACATCAGGCTCAAATTTATCTCTGAATCAACTCAGAGCGAAAATCACATATTTTATTCGCAGAGCGGATCCTGACAATACACCCGCAGGTCACGATCCGAGGAAAGTTGCCTCATCCTTAAATTTCTTTAATTGTATGGATTTCGAACATCTCCGTTCATACACTGGCTGGAAGTCTTCCAGAGTGTTCTTTTGCCACTATGCGAAGCAAGTAGAGGAACTAAAAGAGATCTGTGGGTAGCAGTGGGTCGCGGTGTTAACCCTACTGTTTAACTCTGCGAGGAACAGTGGTCTTAATTGGGACGATTAATTCCAGGGTGAGTGTGTAGTTACATACTGTACTACAAACTAAGTGAGGGCACTGTGTTGCCCATCCAGACTGTTCCATTTCCGAAGGTGAACCTAGAATAAGTGCAGACATGTGTGCCGAGCGTTTCTAACGCTAATGTCATTGATTTGTAATACAGGCTTTTATGACTTTGATACCTCGGTATCTTAAAAGTGGCATCTAATGTTTGTTTCTTTCAGACAAACAAGCTCTGTTTACTATCATACTTATGCTTAAAGTTTTGGGTTATCCTCTTCTTATATATATATATATATAATTGTGGTTAACCTGTCTATTTATTGCCTGTCAATAATCTGGTTCTTGAGAACCTTGCGTCTCCTTCACCTGTGTCAATTTATCGGTATAATTGAGCATTCATTCTATGTACCTTATCTGGGATAATTCTAATAGAATTGTTCCTTTATGAAAGCTATGTTGCATTGGTTTTCCTCCTATGCGGATATAAAACCTTTGTCCAATACAAGTATTGTGCGGAAAACTGGTCGATATTTCATATTGACGCAGTGGTCCTTTACAAACTATGCTTTACTTAATTTAGGGCGAGACCACTATATTAGCTTGCCTGGTATTCATACATAGATATATGTACTCTTCGAGACTTTTCCAGAGTCTAGTAGGACTCTTCCCTGTAGGGGGCAGGAAGCTCTAACATAGTTTAAAGTTAGTTGAAAAGATGTATAACG
>NC_090729.1:55609604-55624604 GCF_036898095.1 Palaemon carinicauda
GCAGAGCTCGTGGCCGGCAAGGGTCTTATGTTTTCGAGTGCTGCCCGGGACCTCTCTTGGTCCCCTCATCCATGCCTGCCGGCAGAGCCGGACGGCATTGGTCAAGGAAGCCTGAATTAGTTTCTCCCCTTCCTTATATGCACTCTTTCGGTTGCCGGGCTTGGAGGTTGTGTACACTCTTATCCCGGCATCCATTCTATTTTTTCTTCTAGTGCTGTACCTGTCCCGGCTGCCGGCCTATAGAGGCCGGCAGAGCCGGGCAGGTGTAGTCTTCTGGTCTTTTAGCTGCCCGGCTGGCATCGGTCCTTGTACCTTTGCCGGCCGGCTTATGTCAGTCCTTGTCTGCCGGTCACCAGGAGTGTGGCCGGCAGCTGGGTACTACCTTGTGTAGTTGGCTGGCCGGCAGCCATTGCCGGCCAACACTGGCTGTTACCGGCCGGGCAGTTGCTGTCCGACCGGCAACAGGCATTTTGAACCAGAGTGCTGCCGCCCTATAGCTGTTAAGTAGTATACTTTAAGCTAGTTGTGGGTGTGTGCCGGCCGGCAAAGGCAGGCCGGCACACATCCCCCCTATACTGTACTAGTATTCTTCTGTATAGCATTTACAGTAAGAAGAAAACTATAGTAAAGGTTTTGGTACAGCACTGTATCTTCTAACACTATTGTGTTTTCTTGCACATCCCTTTGCTGTTTGCCCTCAGATAGGAAGCTGAGTTCTTCCCTGTCTATTATCCAGGATTTTAATATCATTGCTTAGGTGTGAGCTCCACCTGTTTCCTCTGGAAACCTTGCATTGGTTACTCTAGAAGAGATAAACCATTTTGATTTTTATCATCTGGAAGGCTGCAACAATGGGTTGTGAGGGAAACACAAGTGTGTGTCTTTCCTTTCTGAATTGTTATGCTATACTATGCATATCCAGTGATACATAGTTCACTTGATACTCATAGGAAATTTCTTCTCTTTACAAAAGGACACTTCGAAGTGGGGAAGTGCTTTCTGCAATGTCAGCAGGAAGAACCTCTGCGGACATGAGTTTTTGTGTAGGAGACACGCAGCATACGCTGTCTCCAAGGATGATCTCCGGTATTGGGACCCTCAGGTATGTACTGTGTGCACTAACCTGATTAATGAGACATTTAAATAGCAAGGAAGAAGCTTCGTACCTGGGTAAGGGGCTTCCAAAGAACACTTCTGGCCCTTATCTTCCAAGTGAGAAGATGAGGCGGGCGTATCCTTCCCTAAGGGCATCAGGTGATGCAGTGTTTCCCCAGCCTCAAGAGGAGATCCCCTAAGTTCAGATCCAGGTGGATGCTGAAGTCGCCGGTCACGATGCCAAGACATCCAGCTAGATGACAGGATGTCTGATGTGGACGGGTGTCCAGGAGGAAGACCTCCTGGCAGAAGCCCAGGATGAAGTTTCAAGCCCCTCTACATCGGCCGGTCTCCAGTAGAGCTGGGACAGGCCCTCTCTTCTATTGTTGGAATGATCCCAACAAATGCAGAAGGAGAATCAGGAGAAGGCGGCTGCAATTGGAACTGGCGAATGCCAGTGCCTTGCAGAATCACATGGGCCCCAGAAAAAGCTCAATGTGAAAGACCTTCCTTTGTGCTCAGTATGCCTAACCCATGGAGGTATGCTGAGGCACATGCCGATGACGACTGGGAAGATCGTCATCTCGGAATAAGCTAGTGCTCAGTTCCCCTGGAGGGTGGAATTCTGGCCCAGCAAGGCATCATATCCGGACTGTTATGTCCGGCTGAGGAAGGAACCAGCTTCAAAGAAGGAGACAGAGCCGAAGGAGGTCATAGTGATGGACCATGCTAAGGCTCAAGCTCTACTTTCATCCTCGATGAAAGAGAGGGGCTTCTCTACTCAAAGGTAGCTGCATTGAGATAGGAAGCTCCCTTCCTTTGTGTCCTCGCCTACTAGAGCCTTCCCCTTTTTACAGAAAGGGTTTCTGGCTGTACTAAAAGCAATCGAGGCCAGCAAGTCTTGCCCCTCCCTAGAGGAGTGTAAACCCTTGTCGCTGGCCCTGCCTATGGACCTACAAAAACTGGAAGGACGTCCATCTTACGTCTCAGTGGGAAAGTTGGAGGCTGATATTGCCGGACGTCAGTTCGGCAAGGACCTCCCTAAGCTGGTCTGACTTTCTTTTACGAAGTGAGTTCGATACAAAAGACAGACTGACTGCCTCAATGTCTCTTCAGACTACTCCTCGAGACGCTGGCAAGTGACCCCAAGGTCCATGAAATGTTCATGGTAGTGGCCAAGCCTCATCTGGCCACAGTGACGAAGGACCTTTATGGCTTCGTCAAGGCAAGGAGAGCTTGTAGGGGAGTTCGTGTTTACCTCAGCTACAGTGAGGCACGAGCTAAAGAAACTAATCTCCCTCCAACATTTGGGGAAAAGACCTTTTTCCCTACCGACTTGGTCAAAGAAGTTTTTGATAAAGCCACCTTGGAGAATAGAAAACCTTCTCCAGAAGTGGGACCTGGCTATCAAAAGAAAGTCTTCCCGGATGAGGGTCCTCAACCAAGAGGAAGACTATGAGGACTAGGCCTACCGTCTCGGCCAGCCAAGCCTCTTAGACAGCAACAGCAACTGCAATTGCCATTGCCCCCAGTGCCCCAGATCGTGGCACAAACCCCGACCACCTTTCAGTGGGTACCCCAGGCGTGTCGACACAGTCCACAGCATTCACCCCAGCGTTCGAAGGGCAGTCTACTTCCTTTCGAGCAAAGCCTAGAGGAGCAGCCAGAGGCTCGTCTAGACACCCCTCAAAGGGGAAGGGGATTCAGGGGTGGTCGTGGTTCAGGAAGGCAAGACCTCAGGACGGCAGTCCAAGTGAGGTAGATACCGGTAGGAGGAGACTTCTGAAATTTCGGGATCGGTGGACCTTCGATCCCTGGGCCCACAGCCTACTCAAGAATAGAACTGGGCGGGAGCTGGTACAGCACTCCACCCCCGTGCCTTCGGTTTTTCCAACACTCCACCACCCCGTTATGGAGGGAGTACGTTAAAGAACTGTTGGAGAAAAAGGGTGAAGCCCATCAATTTCTAAGGGAGGCTGTTTTGTGTTCCCAAGAAAGACTCGGAAAAGCTCAGAGTCATTCTGGACTTGTCGCCACTTAACAAGTTCATAGTGAATTGCAAATTCAAAATGCTAACACTGCAATACATAAGGACCTTACTGCCCAAGAGGGCATATTCCGTCTCTATAGACTTGTCAGACGCCTACTGGCACATTTCCAATTAGCCATCGACTCTCCCCCTACCTAGGGTTCAGGCTACAACGAAGACTATACGCCTTCGGAGCCATGCCATTCGGGCTAAACATAGCCCCAAGGATTTTTACGAAGCTTGCGAACGTAGCTCTCAAACAATTTCGCCTAAAGGGAATTCAGGTAGTAGCCTACCTGGACGACTGGTTGGTGTGGGCAGCATCCGAGACAGAATGCTTGCAAGCTTCCAGTCAAGTGATCCAGTTCCTAGAGTACCTAGGCTTCAAGATCAAACAGAAAAAAGTCTCGACTTTCTCCATCTCAAAAGTTCCAGTGGCTGGGAATCCACTGGGACCTTTTGTCACCCACACCGTTTCTCCACCCGGCGAAGAAAAGGAAGGAGATAGCGGGTTCTGTCAAGAGACTTCAAGATTCCGAAAGGATATCAAGACACGAGCAGGAGAGAGTACTGCGCTCTCTCCAGTTTGCTTTGGTGACAGACCCCAGTGCTAAGAGCACAGCTAAAGGATGCAATCGGAGTTTGGAGAAGTTATGCATCAATACGCGTGAAGAGATCTGAGAAGACCAGCCGCTTCGGCTAAGTACTCTTCTCAGGCCTTTGTCCCAAGCCAGACATCTAAAGAAGTCAGGTTCTTCTTCAGCCACCTCCCCCGTCGGTGACGATTTCACTCAGACGCCTCGAAGGAGGGATGGGGAGGTCACTCTCATCGGAAAAAAGTCCAGGGGACTTGGTCCAGGCTATTCAAGAACTTTCACATAAAACTTTCTAGAAGCTAGGGCAGTGCTCCTTACCTTAAAGAAAGTCTCCCTGTGTCATTCGATCCACATAGGTGGTGATAGACAGCGAGGTAGTTGTGAGATACTTGAATCGACAAGGATCGAGGTCACCACCTCTCAACCAGGTGATGTTGGCCGTCTTCCGATTAGCGGAAAAGAAGAAGTGGTACCTGTCGGCAGTTCACCTTCAAGGAGTCCGCAATGTGACAAGCGGACGCTCTATCCAGGTTCACAACCCATAGAGTCGGAATGGTCCTTAGACGCAGGATCATTCTCCTTCATTCTGAATCAGTCCCAGAACTGCAGATAGACCCTCTTTGCG
The DNA here is from genome assembly GCF_036898095.1 of Palaemon carinicauda. Lineage (NCBI taxonomy): Eukaryota > Metazoa > Arthropoda > Malacostraca > Decapoda > Palaemonidae > Palaemon > Palaemon carinicauda. Next base: position 55,613,950 of record NC_090729.1, read on the forward strand.
ACGAAAGACAACAAGAAGTTGCCCCTGTACGTGCCCCGTACGAGGACCCCTTAGCGGAAGCAGTGACGCGATGTCCCTCGACTGGAACAGATGGTCCAAAGATTTATCTGTTCCCTTCCTCACAACCTTCTGTTGAGGGTCCTCAACAAACTGAGATCCTTCAAAGGGTAGCGGCAATAGTGGCCCACAAGTGGCCGAACAGCGTGTGGTTCCTCCTGGCATTGGAACTGTAGCTGAAGTTTGTACCACTACCAGATCCAGTTCTGACCCAGCGAGTCCAGAAGTCAACTGTCTGCGCTTCATTACAGAAAAACCCGGACCCTGCAGCTCATGATTTTCTCTCCTTAGCGGTGAGAAAGCGTTTCGGGATTTCGAAAGCCAGTATAGACTTCCTTGAGGAATATAAGTGCAAATCTACTAGAAGGCATATGAGTCATCTTGGAGAAAAATGGGTGGCCTTTTGTCAAGGCAAAGATTCCGCAGGAGATCTTGACAGACTTCTGCTTATCTTTTTTCCCCACCTCCATGGTCAAGGAGTTGGCAGCGAACACGATTCAGCGTGTAAGTCTGCTTTGACAAGACCCATTCTATATGCCTTCCAGGTCGACCTAGGTAACGAGATCTTTAATAAAGTCCCGAAAGCCTGTGCTAGGCTCAGACCTTCAGCACCTCCAAAGCCCATTTCATGGTCCTTTAGACAAGTTCTTCATTTCGCTTCTCTGTTGAGCAATGAAGAGTGTGCGTTAAAGGATTTGACACAAAAAGTTATTTTCCTATTTTGCACTCGCGTCCGGGGCCAGGGTTAGTGAGATTGTAGCCTCTCGAAAGAGGCAGGTCGTGTTCAGTTCCTGGATGGGGAAGAACTGAACCTGTTTCCGGATCCTACGTTTCTCGCCAAGAATGAGTTACCCACCAACAGTTGGGGTCCCTGGAGAATCTGCCCTCTGAAAGAAGATGCATCTCTATGTCCAGTAGAATGCCTAAAGGTCTATCTTCATAGAACTTCAGACTTCAAGGGTGGTCAACTATTCAGTGGAGAAACATCAGGCTCAAATTTATCTCTGAATCAACTCAGAGCGAAAATCACATATTTTATTCGCAGAGCGGATCCTGACAATACACCCGCAGGTCACGATCCGAGGAAAGTTGCCTCATCCTTAAATTTCTTTAATTGTATGGATTTCGAACATCTCCGTTCATACACTGGCTGGAAGTCTTCCAGAGTGTTCTTTTGCCACTATGCGAAGCAAGTAGAGGAACTAAAAGAGATCTGTGGTAGCAGTGGGTCGCGGTGTTAACCCTACTGTTTAACTCTGCGAGGAACAGTGGTCTTAATTGGGACGATTAATTCCAGGGTGAGTGTGTAGTTACATACTGTACTACAAACTAAGTGAGGGCACTGTGTTGCCCATCCAGACTGTTCCATTTCCGAAGGTGAACCTAGAATAAGTGCAGACATGTGTGCCGAGCGTTTCTAACGCTAATGTCATTGATTTGTAATACAGGCTTTTATGACTTTGATACCTCGGTATCTTAAAAGTGGCATCTAATGTTTGTTCTTTCAGACAAACAAGCTCTGTTTACTATCATACTTATGCTTAAAGTTTTGGGTTATCCTCTTCTTATATATATATATATATAATTGTGGTTAACCTGTCTATTTATTGCCTGTCAATAATCTGGTTCTTGAGAACCTTGCGTCTCCTTCACCTGTGTCAATTTATCGGTATAATTGAGCATTCATTCTATGTACCTTATCTGGGATAATTCTAATAGAATTGTTCCTTTATGAAAGCTATGTTGCATTGGTTTTCCTCCTATGCGGATATAAAACCTTTGTCCAATACAAGTATTGTGCGGAAAACTGGTCGATATTTCATATTGACGCAGTGGTCCTTTACAAACTATGCTTTACTTAATTTAGGGCGAGACCACTATATTAGCTTGCCTGGTATTCATACATAGATATATGTACTCTTCGAGACTTTTCCAGAGTCTAGTAGGACTCTTCCCTGTAGGGGGCAGGAAGCTCTAACATAGTTTAAAGTTAGTTGAAAAGATGTATAACGGTAACATCTTAGGTCTCTAGGTCTAGTCGACCGGGAAAAATTACCTCCGGGGAGTACGGCACGTTCTGAGAATCCACAGATACAGTAATGCTCTGGTACACTTCCATCAGGACGACATGGCTTGAGCCCAAAAAACGGATTTTGAGCGAAGCGAAAAATCTATTTTTGGGTGAGATGGCCATGTCGTCCTGATGGACCCGCCCTTGCCTTTCTAAGAAAGGGCTGTAGGACCCCTCCCTATATACAGTATCTGTAGCACCTCGTGTACGCTACAAGGAATACAGATGGCGCCAGGATTGGCGCCAGTCACGCATACGAATCGGGGGATAGGAAAGCCTTGGGAGCGGCTCCCCTTTTTCTTTCCCGAATTCGTATCTCGTCAATCACCTCTTACGAGACGAAATCTCTGTCCAGGATGTATATTGCCATGTGACGTGTCTGGAATACGTCCTCTGATATGTCGCGATATCCCTTTCACGAGGGATACTCGCTCCAGGAGTTAGAATTCTGGTACCTTAAGGTAAATTCTCTGGGAATATCGCCGTAGTTGTAATATACCCTAGGAAGCAACCCTATAGGAACTTCCATCAGGACGACATGGCCATCTCACCCAAAAATAGATTTTACGCTTCGCTCAAAATCCGTTATATATATATCCATATATATGTATATATATTTATATATATACATATATATATATATATATATATCCATATATATGTATTTAAATATATATATATATATATATATATATAATATATATTTATATATATTCATATATATGTATATATATATATATATATATATCCATATATATGTATATACATATATATATATATATATATAATATATATTTATATATATTCATATATATGTATATATATTTATATGTATATATATATATATATATATATATATTTATATATATATATGTATATATATATATATATATATATATTTATATATATATGTATATATATATATATATATATACACACACACACATATATATATATATATATACATATATATATATATATATATACATATGTATGTATATATATACATATGTATATATATATATATATACATATATATATATATATATATTGTATATATATATATATATATATACATATATGTATATATATATACCTATGTATATATATGTATATATATATGTGGATGTATATATATATATATATATATATAAATATATATATATATATATATATATATTTATATATATATATATATATATCCATACATATGTATATATATATATATATATTTATATATATATATATATATATCCATATAGATGTATATATATATATATATATATATCTATATATATATATATATTTATATATATGTATATATATATATTCATATATATGTATATAAATATATATATATATATATATATATGTGTGTGTGTGTATATATAGATATATATATATATATATATATATTTATATATATTCATATATATGTATATATAATTATATGTATATATATATATATATATATATATTTATATATTTATTTATATATATATATATATATATATCCCTATATATGTATATACATTTATATATAAATATATATATATATATATATATATATCCCTATACATGTATATACATTTATATATATATATATATATATATAAACATATATATATATATATATATATTAATGTCTGTGTGTATTTGTGTTTGTATGTGTGGGTATCTGTGGGTATGTAAGTAAAAGAATAGAAAATCAACTGAATCATACATCATGGTACTTATACGATCATAGACAAAAATCTTTTTACAATGAAATTGAGTACTAAGTGAGACTCCTCAATTGGGTTGAAAGTAAAGATAGACCAGTTGGGTAATAAAGGTTAATGAAAAATAATACTCTCTGAATTTTAATAGTGTTACTCGTTAAACTTACCGTCCTAAAGATATTCAATAAACTTAACTTATTTCTTTCCGTTATCCTTACACTAAGGGGTCGGTTATCTGATGCTCCCTCTCCCATGCCTTCTATCAAAGGCATCTTCTGCCATTGAACATCTTTACTTTGTATTTTGATGTGAGCAGTTAGATCGTAAATAAGAGACTATCGTCAAAGCGACTTAAGTTTATTTGGTGGTAGCTGAGTATTTACGCATCCTGTGTAAGTAAAAAAAAAAAAAAAAAAAAAAAATTGCAGTAAAATATTTGAAAGTACAGGTTATCAGTGAGAGGAGAAAACAACAATGAGAATATATAAAAAATAGGAAATAATGTTACAATGTACGAGCGTGTGGGATGCATGGGTAGTATATGGCCCACCTTTAAAAAACAAGTACATGTAAAAGAGGGCACCCTGCTCTTGAGAGGTGTACTGTCAGCGGGTCATCCAGCAGTAGATATGCAGGCTTTAGGTAATCAATGGAGACCTAGTCATCTTTGCCATGCACGTTGAGGAAAAATGCTTACCACAAAGATTGGTCACGAGGAAAGGGCCATTGTAGGGGAGATTTAATATTTGCTTACTAGCATCATTGTTCAGGAAAACATGTGTTGATGACTGCAGATCTATCTGTGTGTGTTGCTTAGCTGGAGGCTTGTAAGTCTGGCGGTATGTAGTAAATTTTACAACAACGTGACATTGCCGATGGAGATTATTGGAAGATGTGGCAGGCGGAAAAGGAATTCGGCAGGGACAAATAACGTGTCACCATATAGAAATTGAGCTAGCGAAACATCCATCGCATCATTAGAAGTGATCCCTTAGTCCCAAAAGGACTAAGGGAAGCTGGGTGAACCAACTGGAGACCTTGTAGTTTGATATTAAAGATACTTGAAGGTCTCGTGAAAAGTTTTACCCATACCATTGGCAGCAAGGTTGTATGCGGTTGTCTGATGAAGGGCAATACCCAGGAGATATGCTGATTATGTCCACAATTGAGAGGTGAAATTTGTACTTCTGTTGTAAGTAATATGCTCAGAGATACCAAATCTTACTATCCATACTGAGAGTAAGGCAGATGTACACGAGGCATTGCTGGATTTTCCATGGGATTGGGTTAAGCCAACGAGTGGAGTGGTCAATGATGGTAAACATGTAAAGATGTCCTTGTGAGTTTGGTAGGGGACTTACAACATCGACGTGAATGTGAACAAAGTACCGCTGGGGTTGAAAAAATTGGCTCACTCGTGAATCAGTGTATCGATGTACTTTTGAGGTCTGGCAGGAGGTATAGGCACGAACCCAATCCTTAGCATCCTTAGTAATGCCATGGCAAGTGAACTTTGTCTTCAGTAGCTGCGCAGTAGAAGGGTACAAGCATAGGGAAAGGCCATGGATGAAATCAAACCACTGTCAGGCAAAAGGTAGAAGGTATCCTCGGTCTACAGTATGTTTACCAGTACACATGTCACAGAGGAGGGTGGCGTTGTAGTCGTTGAGAGAGATGTCCTCCCATTGGAGGGACGTGCAGGATGTCCTGCATGCTTGGTACTCTGTATCTTTTTCGTGGGTCTTCTGATATGGAGTTGTGATCTAATCCCAGGTGAATGGCGGGCTATGTGTTTCTTGACAGGGACGTGCTGAAGGGTGCACTTGTATTCAGCAACAGCAGAGAGATGTCAGCGTTGACGGGTGGACCAGGCGTCGAACTGTCCAGTGAAGGCATGCACCAGAGGCATGTTGTCCATGCGAAAGGATAAGGGCATACCTTCCAAGAAGTGGGGAAAATGACGTGCTGCTATATGCACCGCCATATTACTTTTTGCGTGTCTGGCCAATTCTTATCTGTTTGTTTGTTTTTTTGTTTTTTTTTTCAGCTAGGTGCTTCATTATAGACATTTATTAGGTCATCTCTTTGTCAGCACATTTCATTGCTATTGCAATTTTGTTTGGGTAATGCTTATTAGTTAGTAATGGAGAATATCTTTGAGTTCAGTTGCATAAATCTGTAGGCATCGTGATACTATTGTAAAGATGTTACTAACAGATTTCCACTAGGTCAAGTCATTTTCAGTTGAGGTAATATAAACAATTTGTCTTCTTGCATGCTTCCAGTAGTCTATTATGTCATCAGTTTGCATTTAGGTTAATCGATAATCTCATTTTACTTCTCTCTCTCTCTCTCTCTCTCTCTCCTCTCTCTCTCTCTCTCTCTCTCTCTTCCAGATTCAATCCCTTAATGAATTACATATATCTCTTGCCTACCTTTTCCATGTTCCTAGAGTTTTTTCCTATCAGAAAACGGAAATCTGTTTACTTTTTCTTGGTAAACAAACCTAACTTTAATCGTCCAAAATAGTTTTCGAGGAATCAGATACGGAGCTTAAAAGTACATTTATATTTTGCGTAGTCTTCTTGTTTACTTGGGGGATGAGATATTGTTATTTAATGGGCACTCCGTGAAAACAAAACCAACTTTTAACGCCTAATTTTTGGATTTACACCTTACTATTTGTGAAGAAATAATTTTTCTCATAATTCTCATTGCTTTTTTTTTCTTCTTTTTTTTTCCACACGAGGTTCTATATTAACGTAGCAAAGTATGACACATACCCAATATATCAAAGATTTAACAAATAGTAACTCATACCAAAGAAAAACTGCTGGCTACCCCTGTTCATAACCATGCACTGAGAGAGAGAGAGAGAGAGAGAGAGAGAGAGAGAGAGAGAGCGAGTGTGTGTGTAGGGTATAGTTTGAAATGCAGCCTTTGCATCTTTTTTCTCTTCTTTTTAGTTGCACCAAATACCGTTTTGACTGCAACTCATGGTGGTTTGAAGAAATAGAAAGGTTGTTCGCTTTAAACCCCTCTGTATAACCGGATGAAAGTTTATGATGGTTATTATTATTATTATTATTATAATTATCATTATTAATATAATAACTATTATTATTATTATTATAATTATTATTATTATTATTATTATTATTATTATTATTATTATTATTATTATTATTATTATTATTATTATTATCTTACAAGTAATAGGAAAACTTTTATGATTAATGAGTAAGTTTTCTTTGCTCCCGTTCTCAATCCATATCCGTTTGCCATAGACTCTCTCTCTCTCTCTCTCTCTCTCTCTCTCTCTCTTAAAATACACACACGCACACACATACACACACACTTATATATATATATATATATATATATATATAAATATATATATATACATTTGTATATACAAATAAATACATATATATATATACATATATATATATATATATATATATTTGTATGTATATATATTGTATATGTATATTTATATATATATATATATATATATACATACATATATATATATATATATATATATGTATATATATATATATATATATAATGTATTTAAAAAAAAAACTCTTTGGAGTGATTTTTATTACTTGCTATTATTCACATTCAGTAACAGTTAATAACATCTCCTAGTTTAAGGTGAATATTAATCTATAGTGTAAAACCAATGCTACGCAAAATGCTATTGAACTTTCTAATCAATTGAATATGGTATATTATCACACATTTATTAGAATATTTGAAGTCGTTCATAATTCTATTATCAGCAGATAGTGGGAGGATTACAGGTTGCTAGTATCACTGATCAATTCAACGGCATGGACTATGTGATGAAGTTAATGAATTGTCCTCCTAATACAATAAATTCTTTTTATAATAACTCAACTGAAAAGAAGAATAAGTACCTATTACTGAGGTATTGAAAAAAAGTTAATTATAAATGTATAAATTCATTGCAAAATCTTGCTACTGTGTCTTGCTCGTTAAAATGAAATATGTTAGATTTTTCTTGAAATGTTTTCTCAAATTTTCCCTTCGTTCTCTTTCATGAAATTATTGGAGTTAAATGCAATTTTCAGCCAATTGTATAAAAAAAGAGTTATAAATCATACAGAGATTCGGTACTGGTGCAATTAGGATATGCTTATCGTTTTTACTTGTATATAAAAGCAGCTGAACATAAAATGTAAATATTTATTCCGATGGAAAGAACATTTAGCTTTTTAAATAATGCCGGAATTTCCTTTATAAATCAATGTTTACATTTAATAAATTTATAATCCTATATCAGATGTTCAGATATGAATTCTCATTAATATATTAGTAAGATAATCACTCGACCTAATATATATAAATCAAATAAGATCTACAAGTAAACATTTTTATGCGCACCTTTGCATGTGTATTCGTGGACATTTTTGTAAAGAAATTATCTTCATTATAACGAATGAGGTAAATCTAGCAAGGAATAAATCTCGAAACGGTATGAAAAGAGATCAGGAAACTATATGGGAGCTAGTAAAGTTTGAGAGTTAGAGATCCTTGGGTGGGAGCACAATCTTTAGCAACATTCAATTTCAAGGCAATACTAGATGGAAAAAGGAATCGAAGTGAATACCAAGGTTGCATTTCCTAGGAAACAATGATTGACCATAGAATATCTCTAGTCATATGACTTTCAGATTTTGCTAAGTGGAAATTTATCTTTATATCAATTTATATGAGATAACATATATACTGTATATGTATTTACTCAACTTGGATAATAAATGGGAGACAAAATTTAATTTTCCTGAAGAAAGTGTCTTTACCAAATAAGATTCAATCACCAGAAAAAACATATGATAGAAACCACTTCCAATTTAGAAAGACAGAAATATAAACTAAAAAAAAAAGGTGGAAATAAGACAGAGTGAGTGTACCAAATTGGAAATAAAAACAGGATTGATAAACGAATAAATTAATTAATAAAAAATATGATCAAACGAGAAAGCATTTTCGATATCCTTTCAAATATACCGTATACAGAACCATGAAGTGTTATTTTTCCTATTTAATAGTCAATTCCATTTAAAATCCACATACTATTATGGTCTGATAAATAAAACACTATTTAAAAAAAATAATCAATTTATCTCTTTTAGATGTTATGAAACTATGAAATATAATAACAAATTGAAAAAAAAAATCGTATCATTTAATTAGTTTGTAGAGGCCACATTCCAATACCTAACAAATAATAAACATGCTTAGAAGTCTAATATCCTTTCATACATTACTTTTCAAATTCAATAAATCGCTACGGTTACGAATGATTTAGTAGCGATACACTTTTCTCTATTAATTGTTGTAATATTTTCATTAGCATATATATGATATTTAGTCCATCATTCAGAATACCTTGATTAATCCTTTTCATTAACGGTATTATGATACCAAATGAATTTTTACCATTATTTTTATATATTTAATGTAACATTATTTCTGTTGAAGTTAAGACCACCATGATATTAATTTGTTTTTTTTTTATTATTTTCTTAATTATAATAATCATTACTCGTTTACCAATCAATATCCCATAATAACACTACAAATTCTAAAAAATGCAATTCTAGGTCAATTCATTTATTCTATGTGAAGATGAAGATGGATATCTACAAACAAAACCTTTTTTGTTACCTTTACAACATCTTACAGTTAAAAGTGAGTCTAACATACAACTGACAAAATGTTTATCGATTCTTTTTAGGTCAGGAAGAGTGACAATATTCCGCGTTCATATTTATTACATACTAAGTAAATCTATATTCCAAAGCGATACTAATTATTATTTACTAATAGTGGGTAAACGTTCCATTTAGTCAGAACTAAGCCTTTGGGCTTTATGCCTGTTATTTTTATTTTCTCTTTGGATATCTGCAATGAGTACTGATTAAAGCTGGAGCTTTTTATTTTGAGGATTTGCTCTTTCATAATAGATAGCCTTGAGAGGCTTTTATTTTAGAACCATCTTTGTTTACTTGAATTTAATGAAGGCATAATTATAATTAGTTGTCAGACGCAAACACATTTCTCTTTTATAATTTTAGAGGAAGTCCGGAGAGTTAAATTCTTATCATGACGTTCCCAAATCCCAGTACTCTAATTTTCACCCAAATAAAACAGCTTTAGAGACCTATACAGAGATTATAAAGCTGTATGAATTCAATACGGAAAAACACATTGTAAAACATTTGATACATATAAAAGTATTCACACGAGAAGGACGTTATTCCCCTGGGGATCTTGAATAGGGTTATAATACCTTCTAATTGAAGCTATAAAAGACTAACTAATTCTGTAATTAGGAACCAATTACTATTTCTTTAGAGTAAAAAGAAAAGAAAGTAAAAAAAAATCATCATGCAACATTTACTACTACCGGAAGTGAAACGCTAGCGTAGATGGTAATTTTAACGGGAAGGTATTATTTTTGTAAGGGTATCGGTGGGGTAGTTGGGGCGGGGGTCATTTTGACCTACAGTTTTGGGATTCACAAAGTATGATTTTGTGTATAACATAAATAATTTTCCCCGAGTTTTTCTTTAATTAGCGAATAGTGTTTCCCTTTTTTTTCCTATATTTTTGGAAAATTGGAAAATATCACTATTTAGTAATAAGTAAAAGCTATATAGAATAAACGAAATAACTTTACCAAACATATAAATATTTATTATATTTAGGAAGAGGGAAAAATTAAAAAAAAATAAAGAAATCATATAAATTTATAAATTTTCGCAAAATAC
>NC_090729.1:55629604-55634604 GCF_036898095.1 Palaemon carinicauda
TCTTGTGAAGATTTGATTATGTGCATAATTATTTCCTTTTTCCTCTGTCGATCGTATAGTTAGAGTTTCGTTGATTTAGGTATCCGAGATCTCGTCTGGCCTAGATAACCTACCTAGACGTTTTTCTATGCGCTCGACATTCCTCGGTTACCCTCGTGTATTGTTTTCATTCATTGGAGACTCATACCTCCTAGAATGTTATGAAACATTACACGTCTCTTCGGAGATTTAAGGGTAATCTCTTTCCCTCTGAGTGTAGCCTCAGGCTACAACCCTATTAGCCGTGCCTTGAATTTTATTCGGACATGGCTAACCTGGGGTTTGTTTCTGCTTATTCCCTTAACCATTGGTTGTGGATATACCAGCAGGCTTTTGGATTTAGTCAGAATCTCAGAGTATTTAGACTTATGTCGGTGACCTGCCAGCAGGGTGAATGGATTGTAGGATACCATCATTCCCCTGCCGGCAAGGTGGCCGACAATGGAGGTTAGCCCTCCATAGCCGCTTAGAGTTATGGTAGCATACCATCTTCTCCTTGCGACTAAAAGACTAGTCCTGTGCCACAGTACCCCGGGCTGAAGAGTGATATTATTTTAGCCTAGGATAACGTGGCACTGGAACTCTGTTTCTCCTTTGTTGAGAGGAGGCGGTAGTGCCGCCATCCCCTTAACTGTGTCGGCAGTCTCTGGGTTGGAGAACTGAGTCTCTCCTGACACCTGAGATTCTGCCGATACTGAAACAGAGTTTCTTTTAATAGGTGGTTGGTCTGACAATTTTGTCAGTTCCTTTCACGCTCGTTACAGGACCCTGTTCCCTACCCCTCTATCCTCTTTTGATGGTTGATCCATTATCTTTCTTTAAGCTGACATCTTGCTACCTTACCATTGCCGGTAGGTTGCTGGCATGACGGCAGGGCATACTGCCGCCAGCCGGCCCGGCCAGCAGCCGAGAAGACTGCCGACAGTTTGAGACTGTTGGCAGCTGCCGGCCTGGCCGGCAGCCAAGAAGGTTGCCGACAGTTTGAGACTGTCGGCAACTGCCGGCCCGATCGGCAACTGCCGGCCTGGCCGGCAGTTGCGACCATGATGGCCGTGAGTGGGTAGTCCCTTCTGTCCCCAAGGTTCTTCAGTCCTCCCTCTGACTGCTGCTATAGGTTCTGTTGCCGGGGTACTTCTGGCCGGGCCGGCAAAGACAGTGATGACTCAGTTGGCAGCACGCCGACTGTACTGGTACTGTTGGCGGGTTGCCGGCCGGCAGTGTATAGGTGGTACCTTACCGGCAATAGTACTGCAGCTACATAGAAGCCTGAATGTTACATTCTCCCCTTCTATAAGAACCTTCTTTCTGGAGAAAGGCAGTCAAATTAGACTTTTACATCCTTAGTTACTGTATACATTTACAGTAAGGAATAGCCTTTTTTCCATACTATCTCTCTCTCTCTCTCTCTCTCTCTCTCTCTCTCTCTCTCTCTCTCTCTCTCTCTCTCAAGCTAGACCGGCAACATGCCGGCTGAACTACTGTATAGGTTATACAGATAGCCAGTATATCTTAGTATAGAATATACTGCAGATAGGAAACTACTATATATCTTATACTAGTAGTTATTTCCAATTTATTTTGGATATCCATTTCGAGCATTTGCTAAGCCTAATCCTATATTGAATGAATATGATTTATTCAATATCCTGATTAGAAATCAGTTTTAGGATTACCCTACAGTATTAAATACTTCAAGGCAAGAGTAATACACTCCTAACCCTTAAAGGGTAGAGCCTTTATCCTTGAGTCTCCCTGATCAGGAAACTCTATATTTTGATATAGTAGGAAGACTACAGCAAATGGGCTGAATGGGATAGACAAATATATGTCTTTATTTTTTCCTAGTCCAGCTGGCTACATGCTAGATGGACCGTACTGTCATATGCTGCTATGAAGGCAGCATAATGACTAGACTACAATACATAAGGTACAGTATCCAGTAAATTGCAATATAGACTTACTGCAATTAGAAAACTACAGTACCATTATACAGTAGTAATTTCTAACACACCTTTGGTATCCTTGTACGAGCATTCTGCTGATACCGCTCATATATTGAATGAATATTTTCTTCAATAGTCTGATCTAGAATCAGTCATCCTGACCCCACAGTATTAACATTAATTTGGGACAGTGATTTGATACTTCCCTACCCCTAGGGGTAAGAGCCTTTCTACTTGGAGTTTCTCAATGGAGAAAACTGAGGGGAGGTAGCAGCATTTGCTCGCAGGGGTACACAAGTATGTATCTCTTACTATCCCTTTATAGCTCACTATCCTAAGCTATTCTGTTGTAGATGACATTTACATGTTGATTATCAAAGAAATAATCCCATGTATACTCATTTGGTTTTCCTTTCTTTACAGGAGGAACACCAGATATCTTGTGCTGCAGTCCTCGGCAAGGCATAGAGTATGTACTTTTACGGTCATAATACTTGCAGGTTGCATGCCCCCTACAATATCATTTCCGGATCCCTACATTATTGGAACGCACAAGTTTGCAATATATGTCGGACATTAATGTGTGAAGGTTTTGAAAATCCCAAGTCTACGGAGACTAGGGATACAGCTCAATATAAATTACGCAACTGGGTGAGAGGCTTTCAAAAGATCTCTCCGGGACCTTTCCTACCTAATGATAAGATGCGTAAGCTACTATTTCCAAAGGCAAACGAGGAAATAGTAGTGTCTCAGGAGCCAACTACATCCCCTGACGGCCAGAAAACCTTTGGGATTGAGGGCAAGAAGTGCCCCAAGGTAGAAGAGATAAATGATGTGTCGGAATTTCCTCCGCCTATGCCGGCTATAGAGCCATCGATGTCAACATCTTCGTCTTCTACCCCTCTATTGGATAATGTGGTACAATTATGTATCCAACTGAAGAATCAGATAGAGACCTTTCGTAAACAAAACGGAAAGCAGGAAGTAAAACACAAGATAGAGCCTCGTAAAGCTTCTCTTGTCACTTCCCACGGGTCAGTCAAACGACCCATGAATCAAGACCTTCCAACAGGCTCCATAACCAATCCCTGGAGGTTTGCGGAGCAGATGTCGATTTCAAATGGCAATCCCTACATCTCAGAGAAAATAGGTGCGGTTCCCTTGGACAAAATTCAATTTTGGCCAAGCTTTGATGCTTTCCCTAGTTGTTGGGTCCGACTGAAGTATGAACCAAAGTCAGGAAAAGGAACGGAACCAAAGGAGGTCATGATTCTTGATCATGTTAAGGAACAGACTATCCTCTCAGGCAGTCTGAAAAGGGCGGGTTATTCAGAAACGAAGGTATTCTCACTGAATAACAGACACCCTTCCTTTCTTGCTTCTAATTCACTCTCATTCCCCTTTATGGGGAAGGCCTTTACTTCTGTTGTCAAAGCTGTAGAGGCGGGTGATCCATGTTCCACACTCGATGAGTGCAAGCCTTTGTCACCAGCTTTTCCCGGACAGGAAAAGGTTTGGAAGGATGTCCATTTGACATTTTCAGTACAAAAATTAGACAAGGATGTCGCAAGTAGGCAATTCAATGTATGTCTCCCTAAATTATCCGATTTGCTCTTGTTTAATGAACACGAGTCAAAGAAGAGACTTGCGACATCCCTTTCTCTACAAAACTACATAGAGTTGTGTTCAACCTACGAAAACACCCCAGACATGCTCATGGTCATAGCCAAAATGCATATGGCTACCTTGCTAAAGGACCTTTACACCTTTATGAAGGCTAGGAGAGCATATAGAAAGTTTGTGTTCGCTGCTGCAACAGTGAAACACGAAACAAGGAAGCTAATATCTTCCAACATCTGGGGTAAAGACCTCTTCCCACACGAGGTCATTAAGGAAGTAATTAAGAACGCCAACATGGAGAACATAAGTCTTTTCCAAAAATGGGGCAATCCTTCAAAGAGAAAATCTTCTGTGGTTGTGGGTCCCCAACCTAAAAAGAAGATAAAAAATGCTGGAAATATTCGGGCTGCTCAACAAGATCCCACTATTCCAGTGACCATGGTGCTACAGGCAGATGGTTAAAAGTCTATGACTACTGACTACTCGAAGCATAAAGACGCTTCGGCTAAGAGGAACTTTCCCTCAGGATCACAGGACCTTCGATCCTTCGGTCCAAAGCCTATTCAAGATGAGCCATCGATGGGAAACAGAAATTTCCCTACCATCATTTCCTTACCTTCTCCTACAGTTCAAAACCCTCCTGGAGAAGTATACTTGAGAGCTATAGAGCATACAGGTGGTAAGAAAACTATAGCTCATCGAGTTCCAGGGAAGGCTGGTTTGTGTTCACGAGAAGGACTCAAGATATCAATGTGTCATTCTGAACTTGTCGCCACTCAACAAGTTCATAAAAAACAGCAAGTTCTCAGTGTTAATCCCTCTGAACATATGGACCTTGTTCCAATTACGGGTGTTCGTAGTCTTGTCAGACCTGAAAGGTGTCCTTCGGAACCTTCCAGTCAACCACCCCCCTTCCTCCTATCTAGAATTCATGTTACAGCGAGTAACATTCATCCTAGGAAAGATACGTGTCGGACTCACGGTCCTAAGTATCTTCAAAGGATTGACGAACTTAGTAACGTCAAAGTCAAGCCTAGAAATAGTTCAGGTATTAATATACCTGATCGAGAGACTGGAGTGGGTAGCACCCGAAGTGTCGGGCCAATGTGCATTCAAAGAGATGAACCGGTTCCCGGGACATCACGGATGCAAAATAAGCTTCTAGAAGTCTCGACTTTCTCCATCTCTGGGGTTTCGATGGTTGAAAAACCATCGAAGCCCTCAGTCCCATCAACTATCCTTTCCTTTGGGAATATAAAAGGAGCTCGCGAGGTCTGTCAAGAGACTCAGGTAATCAGTCAGATTTCCAAAATGCCAACAGGGAAAAGTGCTAAACTTTCCCCAGTTCGCAATAGTGACAGACCTGGTGCTAAGGGCACACCTGAAAGATGCGTTAAG
>NC_090729.1:55644604-55674604 GCF_036898095.1 Palaemon carinicauda
AAAACCCTTATTCCGAGAGCTCATTATCCTTCTTCTTTGGTCATATTGGTGTCATGTGTAAAAAAATATACCTCTGTTTGTGTATGCTGTGAGTGAAGTTGTTCTTTGAGCCAGTGAGATAGAAGTTCAAGATGCCGGGATACACAAGGACTAACATACCAGACGCTGCTGCTGCATAACATGAGAACAAAGGAGCAGTCGGATATAGTGTTCCCGATGAAGAATATAGAGAGGAAAAGAGAACGCAACAATTGGAAAATAAGTTAGATAATTTACTACAGTTAAAGAACAGTTTCTTGTTTGAACGAGAAGAGGAGCGACGCTTAACTACAGCATATCCGACGTACATAAACGAAGTTCAAACGCACACAAGTGAAAGTGCACATGCACAGCAAGGTGAAGATAGGTAAATCGTAGTTCGAAAGTTGCTAAAACTCCAGGAAAGTGATAGACGTTTTAATGATCAACGACCTAACGAAGGGTTTCAATATATTGAAGTGTTTTTGAGATACTTTGAAGTAGCCACATATGGGTGGTCGGACAGAGAAAAAGCTATCCAAGAAATTAGATTGCTGAAAGAGGCTCTGGCAATGGAGGTAATGTGTTGGCCACAAGACAGTTTGAGAAGTTATACTGAAATAAAACGATGTTTAATTGGAAAGTATGCCTTGCCTGATGCAAGAAAGGGAGACTTAAACGAAAATTACAAACACAAAATATGGGGAGGTGAATCGGTTCTTTGTTTTGCAAAT
The DNA here is from genome assembly GCF_036898095.1 of Palaemon carinicauda. NCBI lineage: Eukaryota > Metazoa > Arthropoda > Malacostraca > Decapoda > Palaemonidae > Palaemon > Palaemon carinicauda. Next base: position 55,645,357 of record NC_090729.1, read on the forward strand.
CACATTTTTCGCGATTACGATTCATCTGCTACCCGAAGTGCCAACTCCCAAAAGGTGACAAAAAAGCAATTGCCCGTAAACATATTCGAAGATTAGTAAGCCCGTATTTATGTGGTTATTTGTTCGATGAATATCGCTTGTTAGCAGAGGCAGTGAGTGCGATACAAAACATTTTAGACAGTTTGCCAAAAGAAAAAAGGACCGGGAATAACGAGGCAGATTCCGAGAAGTATGCAGTCATGAGAGGCAGTCGACCCCCGAAGAGAGGTGAGGGGGAATGCAGTCAGCAGATTAGCAAAGTTTTCAAATGTTGGCGCTGTGTGGAAGAAGGGCACCGATGAGTGGAGTGCCCCACCCAAGGATCCCCCCGCTACTACACTTGTCAGGCCTACGGTCATCTATCTCGAGAGTGCTCAACAAAAAATCGACCAGGCACACCTCCTTCCACCCAACATCCAAGGAAAAGGAATCAGAGTAAAGGGGAGACGAGGGAGTTCTATGCCTCCCCGCATGACGTCACAAGCACTAGCCGAGGAAGCAGTGATGACAGACGTGACAGAGCAGGCATTACAACCTCTATCATTAACGCCGACCTCACCCACTCAGCACTAGGGGCAGCGGCATTGCAGCTGATGTCATTGGCCTGATTCATTCATTGAAAAAAATTTTCCTCAAATCCACTACAGCAAACAACATCCATTTTTCTTGACACGCCAGGAGGAAATATACTACACATAAACCATAAAGCAATTGTTAAATTCAAGGTAGGGACTGTGAAGTTTACACATGATTTTTTTTGTCTTGACCAGCTAGGGAGTTCCAGGAATCGAGGCTATTCTAAGAATTTATCTTATCTCTAATAGTCAAATTTGCATTTTTGGGGGAAAAGATACAATAAAAGTGAAAGCAGGAGGGTACATTTTGCCGATAGAAAGTCATCAGACAGTAATTGCGTAAGATAGCTCGGAGAGACATTTAAGTAGTGTAACATCTGTACCTGAGATAGGAGAAGTGTTGTCTCCCCAGATCCTTACAAGCATATCTGTGACAACGTGTCGCCATCTTGTGGAAGGAACTAAGGTTGTGGTTTAACCCCATGACAATTGGGCCCATATGATATTAGAGTGCTTGACAGAAAAAAAAAAAAAACAGAGCTGATATAACAATAGTTAATTTGTCAAATAAAAGAGTTGTTTTAGAAAGTGATTCTGTGTTTGAATTAGTTATTTGGAGTTGCTTATAATGGGATGTTGGGAGCAAAAACTCCAGCCCGCACAGACGAACGCACTCAGAATTTGATTATGCAAGTGTAAAAATTATGTCTGTCAGAATATCATCCTGTAGTTAGTGACATTGTCAATAATTATTCCGATGTAATTGCAATTGGAGATGAGCCACCCGGGAGGATTGATCGATTTCCTTCTAGCATAGAAACTAGGCAGGCGGGGCCGATCAGGTCAAGGCCTTATAAGGTACCCATTCTTTTCTAAGGAGAGATAGAAAGGGAAATTAATAAATTAAGGGAACAAAGGATAATCGAGGAGAGCGAATCCCTCTGGGCTTCTCCAATTGTGGTTGTTAGGAAAAAGGATGGCTCGGTAAGATTATGTGTTGATCATAGGAAGTTGAATGTAGTCACTAAGGATAATGCATTTCCATTGCCCTCGATCAAAGAATTACTTGTGAAAGTACGGTATAGTAAATATTCTACAACTGTTGATTTAGAATATGGATACTATCAAATACCCATTCAGGAAGACAGTAAATGTAAAACGGCATTTAAAGCTAATGATTGATTATTTCAGTTTAATTTTCTTCCTTTTAGTGATAAAAATTTCTCGAGGTCATTTTTCTAGAGTAATGATGGTGGTTTTGTCACCATTAATTGGCCATAATGTTCATGTTTATTTAGATGATATCATAATTACAGGGAAAACGGCCGAAGAGCATAATAAAAATATTTGTGTAGTTTTAGATGCTTTGTGATATAATGGCATGAAAATAAATTTTTCAAAGTGATAATTTTTCTGTAAACAGGTCTAATTTTTAGGTCATATAATAACCCCATAAGGTATTCAACCCTACTACAGTAAAGTAGCGTCTATCAGAGATTTTCCAAGGGTACGTAACTCTGAAGGAAGTAGCTTGGTTCCTAGGACTTGTTGGGTATTACCATAAATTCATAACAGCATTTGGAGAGATAGCGAGACCCTTACATGCTTTAAAGAACCAAAAAGCAGTATATTGGGGAGGGGAAGAAGAAAGGGCCTTTAACCATTTGAAAGGTGCCTAACTAGCAATTAATTACTCACAGATCCTAGATTTGATCGCCCGTTTTTAGTGACAACAAATGCGAGTAGCGTAGCTATTGGTGGCATAGTTTCTCAACGAGATGGTGAAGGCAGAGAGCGACCCATTTGTTTTGCTTCCCTGGCGTTAGAAGGGGCAGAAAAGAAATATAGTACATTCGATCGAGAGACTTTGGCTATTCTTTTGGTTCTAGAGAGGCATCATATCTTAATATTAGGTCAGTCGATTGAGTTGCAAAGTGATCATTGCCCCTTACGGGATTTGCATAACAAAAATTATTTGACCTCTCGATAAGCTAGATAGATTGATAGATTGTTGGAGTTTAATTTAAAGGGTTTTCATCAAATAGAAGGTGAAGCTAACAAGGTAGCTGATGCTATCTCTAGAGGTGCAGTAATAGGAGTAACAACTAGGGCACAAAAGAGGAACGATGAACGTAACCAGAATATTGAAGACCCCCTCAAAACTGAAAAAAATAGAGGGGATGGGTATTCTTCCGATGAGTAGGCAGAAGACGGAGAGAGAGAGAGAGAGAGAGAGAGAGAGAGAGAGGAGAGAGAGAGAGAGAGAGATGTTACGAGCGGCAAAAGTAAATATATGTGTGTGGCTTAGGACATGACCAGTGGTGTTCAGAATGAATACCCTGATGATGCAGGTTTGATTGACTTGGGAGGTTGGGGCATAAAAGAAGTGTGAGAGGGACAGAAAAAAGAGGTATGGATGGAGAGAGAGCGAGCAGTGATTAAAGGGGAATCAGAGAGTTATCTGTCATTTATGAATGTCCCTCGTGAGAAGTTTTTTTTATTGAAAATTATATCTTATATTGTGCTTACGAGAAGAGGAGAGCGGAATTTTATGCAAAAGTAGTTCTTCCTCCCTCTTTAATTAAACGAGCCATCCACATTGCACATGCAAGTCCGTGTGCAGGGCATTTAGGGATTGATAGAACATTAATGAGAGCACGCGAATCCTTCTTTTGGTTAGGAAGGAAAAAATCTATAGAGAATTGATACGAAGGTTATCATTCTTGTAGCTGTTTCGAAGAACTTAAAAATACTGCACCAGAAGCCAGAAAGTGACCTGTGATTCCTATTAAATTATATAAAGTGCATATGGATGTAGTAGGACCATTTCGTACTGGCTTAACACAACATAAGTATATATGTGTATTTGTGGATGCATTTACTCGGTACAATAATGCCTAAACAATGTTGGATAAATTAGCAAATTCGATAGCCCAGGTGCTGTGCTCTTTCATTACTAGGCTTGCTTGCCCGAAAATTTTGATAAGTGATAATGGTCTTGCGGTTATAAATAAGGTGGTGAAATCAGTCACGGACTTGATGAAAATTGAACACTTTTCAGTGACCCGATATAGGCCTTCAGCAAATGGCTTAGTAGAATCGTATAATAGGGAAGTAGTGCAGATTTTACGTTACTTAGTGGCTGATGACCCCCTTCATGGGCACGTCATGCTTCCTAAAGCTGAACTACTTTTGATCATCTGGACACGCCTTTCTTTTTAGTGTATGGACAGAATCCTGTGTTACCATATACGGTACTCATTAATTCGCAACAATTGCCAAACTATTCAACTGGGCAGTATATATTTATTAAATCTATTCAGGAGAGTAATGTACACCACTGAAATTTTTTTGAAAAGAGCTAATGAAAATCACAGCTCAAAGTATGATGGTCGGTTCAAAACCGCACCGGTTAATTGTGGGCGATCATGTGTATTTGAAATTATTACAACCTAGGAAACACAAACTAGAGCCAGCGTATTTGGGTCCGTACCGAGTAAAGATAGTTAAGTCTAACATGTTGTGAAACAAAGCATTGTTAATGGCGCAGTGTCTGAACATCATCAGGCACACATACATATGGTGCCTGAAGAGGAAGTTTTCAAAAGTGTTCCGACTTAACCCTGCATACGTGACATCCCTCGAGTTGATGAGTAGATTTTTTATTCCTTTGCTGTTGTTGTTTGAACAGACCTCATTCTTTCTTTTGACGTGTTTTTAAATAAACTTGATGATAACAATGTGTTTTTATGTTGATGCTTAATGTATACGTAAAATGATCTGGTAATTTTGGTCAATGATGGAATACGTATAACATTGCTGAGTGAACTTAAAACAAATCAGAGGTTAAATAGGTCAAAAGAGATCCATTAGGTGGGTGCTGTATTATTTATGTATTTATATGATTCCTGGTTGCTGAAGCCGGGGCGTTTCCTGAATGGAAAGTGTCTGCGTGATTAAAGCTCAGCCTTGAGGATAGGCAGTGTTAGAGAATTTGCAGATGTGAATACCTTATACTAAATGTTATAAGAGAAGGGTGGGAAGATGACTAATTTTCTCGGGAAAATGGCTAGTGGCCACCGGTTGAAAGTTGCAAGTACAAGTGTTGTAGTGATTTAACCAAATAGCGAAACGGTGGTGGTGAGTTGTGTTGCAAAATTGTGCCGAAACCCGGACGAGTGAAATTGAAGGATGAAGGAATATCTATTCCTACCCATGTACCGCCCAAGAAGCCCGTATTGCCAGTAACCAGAGGGAGGATATTGATGAGGTTATGTAAAACTGATTTTATGTTTTTTTTGTTTTCTTTTTTACTTTGCGTATTCTGTACTTTATTGCAGAAGTCTTAAGAAGAAATGAGAGGAATTAATCATATTGTTTTCTGTACATTTTTACATGCAGTATTCCATTGTTTTATTTTTTTAGAGGAAAATGTGTTATTTTTGGTGGTGATTACTATACATATATATATATATATATATATATATATATATATATATATATATATATATATATATATATATATATATTTATATATATATATATATATATATATATATATATATATATATATTTATATATAAATATATATATAAATATATATATATATATATATATATATATATATATATATATATATATATATATATATATATATATATATATATATATATATATATATATATATATATGTATATATATATGTACATATACAAACATATATATATATATATATATATATATATATATATATATATGTATGTATGTATATATACATATATATATATATATATATATATATATATATATATATATATATATATATATATATATATATGTATACATATATAAATATACACACACACACATATATATATATGTATATATATATATATATATATATATATATATATATATATATATATATATATATATATATATATATATATATATATATATATATATGTACATATATATATATATATATATATATATATATATATATATATATATATATATATATATATATATATATTCTATATATATATATAAAATATATATATATATATATATATATATATATATATATATATATATATACATATATATATATATATTTGGGTGGATGGATGGTGTGAAGAAAGCTCTGGGTGATAGGAGGATAGATGTGAGAGAGGCAAGAGAGCGTGCTAGAAATAGGAATGAATGGCGAGCGATTGTGACGCAGTTCCAGTAGGCCCTGCTGCTTCCTCCGGTGCCTTAGTTGACCGCGGAGGTAGCAGCAGTAGGGGATTCAGCATTAAGAAGCTTCATCTGTGGTGGATAATCTGGGAGGTTGGGCTGTGGCTCCCTAGCAATACCAGCTGAACTCGGCTGAGTCCCTGGTTAGGCTGAAGGAACGTAGAGAGTAGAGGTCCCCTTTTTGTTTTGTTTCATTGCTGGTGTCGGCTACCCCCCAAAATTGGGGGAAGTGCCTTGGTATATGGATGGATGGATGGATGGATATATATATATATATATATATATATATATATATATATATATATATATATATATATATATATATATATATATACATATATATATATATATATATATATATATATATATATATATATATATATAAATATATATATATGTATTGTAACATTATTGCTATACATTTCTAAATTATTTAAGTTTTTATAGATGTATAAGGTTAAATATACTGTAGACTTATTGTTTTCCTTCTTTAATAGTTTGTCTTTTCACTGGTGGTTATGTTAGTGTTTATAATGGACTAACGGCTGTTTTATATTTTCAAGTGGTGTGGGTTAAGTGGCTGCGCTCCTGCGTGAAAGGAGTTTTGGAGGGGCTTTTTTTGAGGATGGTTCCTTAGTGTGTTTCTGAGCCTCCAACTTTGAAGGGCGTGACAATTGCTGTGGGAACTATATTTACTCCTCACCATTGCAGAGCTACATTCTGAAGCTATTTAGCTTTTTGGATATCCTTTCTCTGCAGCAAGGACTCATATCGTCTTGCATTTTGTGTACTGCCCTTGGTTCAGTAAAAGCCAAGGGGACCTCTCTGTCCCAAGGTAATAATGATTATACCTGTTTGATTATCGTGATCACGACCTGTGATAGTCAGCTGACGTCATTAGTGGAGCTTGTGAAAGCCTTTCAATCAAACCAGCCATCGTCAATTTGATAGGGATATTTAGTTTGTATTTGTTAGGATGTTCTCACTTTTCGTTGGCCTTCTCCTTTCTGGACTCTCTCTCCATTTAGTATGCATGTGTTGATGACCTTTCTGTAATTTTGTAATTGTTTTCTTTTGCAGGGAGTTAAGATTGAGAGTGTATCATTTATTAATGTATTAATGTGGTTCAGGTGTTATTTCTGTCCAGATATTATGTATTAAAATTAAGGAAATTTTTGTGGTATTTTCTTTGTCCCCTTGAGTTGACTTTGCACTCGTATTGATGTTTGGTTACTATTCCACCTTTAGTGGACTTAGTACTGTATGATGGTGAATACTATTTGATAAGTGTAGTGTTTTGAGTGGTGGTCAAAGCCAGCCATCACAAGTGGCGACCGTGACAGGATCTTTCGTTCCTGAGTATTCACCTGTGTTTGTGCAGAGTTAATTCTTGGGGTAATTTTTTTTTTCAGGCAGTGTATTTTCACCTCCTCGGTGTTTTATGTAAATTTAGTATTTTGTGTGAATAAGTGATCATGGCTGTTATTGTATTCGAACTCCTTAGAGGAGAGGGGTGGCAAGAGAGGTTGGCAGAGTTAAATAGGGAAGAATTGGAAATTGTAGCAGAGCATTTTGAATTGGAATATGAAGTGTCAATAAGAAATGGCGTATTGCTATTGCAAATTTATGATTATGTTAAAACTGTAAAGACAGGTGGGGAACAAGAGGTGAAACGTGATAAAGTAGTGTCTGTAGAAATTTTGGATAGGCAAATTTCCCTGAGACAAATGGAATTTGAAATGGAAAAGTTTAAGGCAGGGGAAAGAGAAAAGGAGAGGCAGCATGAGATAGCTATGAGAAACTCGGTTTCTTTTTCTTCCGCCCATTCCCCAAATAGGTTAGTAATGCCTGCTATTAATTTAGCGCAAGCTCTCAAATTTGTACCTAAATTTGAATAGAATAATGTAGCAGAGTTTTTTGTGTCATTTGAGAGGATTGCAGCAAGGTTGGAGTGGCCCCAAGAGTATTGGACCACTCTTATACAAAGTAAATTGGTTGGAAGAGCTCAGAGGGTATATGTAACGCTGGAGGAGGATCTATCAGCAGATTATGAGAGTGTAAAGGCTATTGTCTTGAAGGCCTATGAGTTAGTCCCTGAAGCTTATAGGCAACGCTTCCGGAACTTAGAAAAATGTAGGGAACAAACTTTTGTTGAATTTGCCTGGGCGAAGGAACAGTATGCTAGTGATTGGTTCAAGTCCAAGGAGGTGGGAGATTTTGAGAGATACAAAAGAGTTAATGTTGGTGGAGGAGTTTAAGAGGTGTGTCCCGGATAAACTGAAGGTCCACCTCGAAGAGTTAAAACTCGAGACCGTTCAGGAGGTAGCCATCGCTAGTGACGAATAAAGCTTGTCTCATAAGAGTGAGTTAGGGGGAGTAACGACAAATATGAAGTCTAGTTGGGTTAAGATGGGTAGGAATAATAATGCTAATCCGAATGATAATGCTAAGGTGTTTAACAGAAATAATCATGGAAGTAATAATAATCAGGGTAATAATCAGGATAATGCTAATAATAATTTTTCTCCTAACAGAGGTAATAGGCAAAATATATATAATCCAGAGAAATTGAAAACATTGACGTGCTTCTTTTGCAATAAGAAGGGGCACGTAAAGAGCATGTGGTATGCGTTTAGAAAATCCCAAAATGCTAATGTTAGGCCAGTGATGGGTGTGGAAGAGAGAGAGAGAGAACCGACCCCAACAACGTCCGCTGATCAATGACTACATGGTTGTTTTAATAAGTATTTGTCCTTCGGTAGTGTCTCTTCCGCAAATTCTTCCGAGAAAAGACGAGTACGTATTTTGCGTGATACTGGTGCAGCGCAATCTTTGATCCTAAGGGAGTCATTACCTTGTAATTTTGTACCTAAAAGTGGGGAATTTGTGTTATTGGCTTGTTTTCCTGATACTGTAAAGTCGTATGCTATTGAAAATTCTAATTTAATCTGCCCTTCCTTTGCAGGGAATTTGAAATTGGCAATAGTAGATAAATACCCGGTTAAGGAGGTTGATGTTGTTATAGGGAATGATGTGGCTATGAAGAATAATAATTGTCCGATATTGATAAACCCTGATAGTGAAGTAGCAGCAATTACTCGTTCTAGTGCTAGAATTGTTGACGCTGCAGAGTCAACAATTGATGTAGATTTAAGTAGTTTAGATCGTAGTGATAGCCTAGCTGTAGATCTTGGAATGTTAACGGACAAGTTGAATTGGACTACTGAAGAGCTAATCAAAGCCCAGAAAAAGGAGTTTCGGGAACTCCCTATCGAGTCAGGGGAGGTGTCTGATATGACTGGTCCCAAATTTAAGATAATTGATAATATTTTATATAGGTTGAGTAGGCCTATGGATAATGTTGATCATGAAATTGTGAAACAGATAATGGTTCCCTTTGGTTACAGGAAGGAGTTAATGTCATTGGCGCACGAAAGTGGTTTGGCCGGCCATTTTGGAATTCATAAAACTTCTTGCAAATTGTTGGGGAATTATTATTGGCCGAAGTTAAAGGCAGATGTAAAGAAGTTTGTAAATAGTTGTGATGTGTGCCAGAGGGTCGGTAAACCCAATCAGCGGATTCCAAAATCAGCTCTATGTCCTATTCCCGTAGTTTCCGAACCTTTTAAGGAAGTCATTATTGATGTGGTTGGACCATTACCGAAGACGCGTAGTGGTAATGAGTATATTTTGACAATCATGGATAGGATGTCTCGATATCCCGAGGCCATACCACTACGTACGATAAATAGTGTTAAAATTGTAGATGTACTAATTGACTTTTTTTACCAGGTTTGGGATGCCTAAAATTATTCAATCGGATTGTGGTTCTAATTTTGTTAGCAGGTATTTCAGAGATAAAATGGCAGAGTTAAATATAAAACATGTGACCTCTTCTCCATATCATCCAGAAAGTCAGGGAGCTCTGGAGAGATTTCATCAGACCCTGAAATCTATGGTAAAGAAATATTGTTTGATTAATGGTTCTGAATGGGATAAGGAATTACCTTATTTGTTGTTCGCTTTTCGTTCTGTCCCAAGTCAGTCTTTAGGTTTTTCGCCTTTCAACCTTGTGTTTGGCCATTGTGTTCGAGGTCCTCTTGATGTGGTTCGTGAGTCTTGGGAGGGAGACGTCCCTGAGGTTGATTTATTGGATTATGTGTCTAATCTAGGCGATAAATTAACCAAGGCTTGGAAATTTGCTGGTGAAAACTTATTATGTAGCCAAAAAAGAATGAAGTTCTTTTTTGATAGAAGGTCCAAGGCACGCGACTTTGCGGTAGGAGATAAAGTATTGGTTTTGTTACCCTTCCCAGGGAATCCATTGAAAGCTTCTTTTTCAGGTCCTTGGAAAATTTTGAAAAAAGTAAGTGAAGTTAACTATTTAGTGGAGACACCTCAAAGAAGGAAACCTTTTCAACTGTGTCATGTAAATATGTTGAAGGCTTATATGGAACGGGAAAAAGTCATTCATGTGGCAACCATTGGGAATACGGTAGATTCTGAGAACAATAACCATTTTTCTTTTTCAGAGGGGGAGGGTATTGACGATAATTGTTTTAATGGATGTGAATAGCGGTCGGATAATAGAAAGTCTTTGGAAAATTTTTCGGGAGTAATTTCACATTTAGGTAAGGAAGAACAAAGGTCTTTGAAAAATCTAGTACCTAGTTATGAAGAATTATTTTCGGATGTACCGGGTAGGACTTCGGTCCTTGAACATGATGTAGAGGTAGGTAGCGCCACTCCTGTGAAACAATCTCCTTACAGGTTGAATCCCTTCAAAAATGAGGTTGTAGCAAAGGAAGTGGATTATATGCTAAAACATGACCTAATTGAACCTAGTCAAAGTCCTTGGTCATCACCTGTTGTATTGGTAAAGAAATCCGACGGTGATTTCAGGTTATGTTTTGATTACCGTAAGTTGAATGAGTTATCTAAATCTGATTGTTATCCATTACCTCGAATTGAGGATTGTATTAATCGAATGGGGAAGGCCAAATACATTAGCAAATTCGATTTGTCGAAGGGTTATTGGCAAGTTCCTCTTTCAAAGCGGGCAAGGGCCCTGTCTGCTTTTGTAACACCACAGGGATTGTTTCAATGTAAAGTTATGCCGTTTGGTATGAAGAACGCGGCTGCCACCTTTCAGAGGTTAATGAATACTTTAGTCCATGGTTTAGAAGGATGTGTTGTGTATATTGATGATATTGTTATTTATAGCGATGATTGGGAAACCCATTTAAAACGTATTAGGGCACTATTTGAGGTGTTGAAAAAGGCAAATTTGGTAATTAATTTAAAGAAAAGCGATTTCGCAAAGGCGAAGGTGGTATATTTGGGTCATGAGGTTGGTAATGGTAAAGTTGCTCCTAAAGCAGGCCAATATCGAAAGTATTGAAAACATGGTACTCCCTAAATGTAGGAGGGATGTCAGAAGATTCCCTGGTTTGAGTGGGTACTACCGAAGGTTTGTTAGGAATTTTTCGGATATAGCCGATCCGTTAACAAATCTCTTGAGAAAGAAGGTAGCATTTGTCTGGACGGATGAAACGCAAAGGGCTTTTGATAATTTAAAGAGAGTTTTAATTAATTTCCCTGTCTTGAGAGCTCCTGATTTTGACCTTCCTTTTTCTCTTGCCACGGATGCAAGTGACGTTGGTGTAGGAGCGGTGTTGTTGCAGAATGACGAGCAGGGAGTTTCTCATCCTGTCGCATTCTTTTCTAAAAAGTTGTCCTCCGCCCAACGTAGGTATTCCACTGTGGAGAAAGAGACTCTTGCTTTAGTATCTGCTATTAACCATTTTCAGGTTTATCTCTCCTCCTCAGATACACCTATTAAGGTCTTGACGGATCATAATCCCCTGACCTTCATCAGCAGATACAAGAATACAAATCAAAGATTGATGAGGTGGAGTCTCATGCTGCAAGAGTGGAATTTAGAATTTTCCCACATCCCAGGAAAAGATAATATTGTTGCCGATTTTCTCTCTCGCAGCGTTGAATATTAGTTGATTGACAAAGGGCTATGCAGTTATTAAAGGTAGTATCTGTATCGTTCTAATTATGGTGTGTGTGCTGTTGAAGTGGGCACGTAGTGAGTAGAAGCAAATGTATATTTAAGATTTATTAATCATGGTTTGTTTACAGAAGACTATAATGTTTTGGGTATAGTATATGGGATCTGTAAGGTTAAAAGGTGAGGGGGATCACTGGTACTTTCTAATGATTGATTAATTGTATGGGTCATGGCCTCACGGGTCTGTAGCACAACAGCCGTTTTTTAGGCGCTACAGGCTGGTGTATGAGTGGTACCCTAGACTGAGTTAAGGTTAATCTACTAAGGTTTAGAGGTGTCAGGTACGATAAGGTTTATAATAAGCTAAGAAAAGAGATAGGCACTAATCTGGTATTCTGTATTTTCAGGCTAACAATTACGTTTCATCGATTTTGTTTGTTTGTTTGCGCAGGGGAGTCTTGTGGTGGTCTTCTCTGTGTCGTTCGGTGTGTGTGTATGTATTGGACACTATGGTGATAAGTGTGATATATAACACTGAAATAGACAGTGGTTTTTGTGATCAACATTTATTGGTAGTGAGTGATGTGTATCCCTGAAAAATGAACAGTGTATTGAGTGTGGAAAAGGTTATAGCCTTTGGACTATATATACAGAATCCGGTTGTTAGTGCAATGACTCTTTATTAAGTTTATTAATGGTATGAGTGATGTGAAATTTTTAGGTGGGGTACCTATTTATCGAATGGTGATGTTTTGGTTTTCTGGTTTTGGAAAGTTTACTTGTGATTAATTTAGGTTTAAGATTTTTTTTAGTATTGGTTATATATTGCTATCCTTGTGAGCTGCAAACCTTGGTACTTGCCCCCCTCTTTCCTTTTGTTTGTCATGTTTTTGCAGTTTGTTTAATAATTATTTTTGAGTGTTGGTTTAATATTTCAAATTTTTGAGTGTTGGTTTAATATTTTATTATGTGATAACCTGTATGTTGCAATTCAAATCACTTTAAAAAAAAAAAATTGGGGGAATTTTTTTTTTGTTGGGTGAGGAGGTGTAACATTATTGCTATATATTTCTAAATTATTTAAGTTTTTATAGATTTATAAGGTTAAATATACTGTAGACTTATTGTTTTCCTTGTTTAATAGTTTGTCTTTTCACTGGTGGTTATGTTAGTGTTTATAATGGACTAAAGGCGGTTTTATATTTTCAAGTGGTGTGGGTTACGTGGCTGCGCTCCTGCGTGAACGGAGTTTTGGAGGGTTTTTTTTTGAGGATGGTTCCTTAGTGTGTTTCTGAGCCTCCAACTTTGAAGGGCGCGACAATTGCTGTGGGAACTATATTTACTCCTCACCATTGCAGAGCTACATTGTGAAGCTATTTAGCTTTTTGGATATCCTTTCTCTGCAGCAAGGACTCATATCGTCTTGCATTTTGTGTACTGCCCTTGGTTCAGTAAAAGCCAAGGGGACCTCTCTGTCCCAAGGTAATAATGATTATACCTGTTTGATTATCGTGATCACGACCTGTGATAGTCAGCTGACGTCATTAGTGGAGCTTGTGAAAGCCTTTCAATCAAACCAGCCATCGTCAATTTGATAGGGATATTTAGTTTGTATTTGTTAGGATGTTCTCACTTCTCGTTGGCCTTCTCCTTTCTGGACCGTCTCTCCATTTAGTATGCATGTGTTGATGACCTTTCTGTAATTGTGTAATTGTTTTCTTTTGCAGGGAGTTAAGATTGAGTGTGTATCATTTATTAATGTGGTTCAGGTGTTATTTCTGTCTAGATATTATGTATTAAAATTTAGGAAATTTTTGTGGTATTTTCTTTGTCCCCTTGAGTTGACTTTGCACTCGTATTGATGTTTGGTTACTATTCCACCTTTAGTGGACTTAGTACTGTATGATGGTGAATAATATTTGATAAGTGTAGTGTTTTGAGTGGTGGTCAAAGCCAGCCATCACAATATATATATATATATATATATATATATATATATATATATATATATATATATATATATATATATATATATATATATATATATATATATATATATATTGTAAGTTAGTTGTCATTAATGTCTAAATAATTTAAGTTTTTAGATTTTTAAGTGTTGTATTCTTTCTTTTTGAGCTTTTTGTCTCCTCACCAGTGGTTATCTTGGTGTTATTTTTATTGGCTAACGACTGTTTTATATTTTCAAGTTGTGTTGGTTACGTGGCTGCGGTCTTTCGTTATCCGAGGGATAGAGGTTTACGCTTGGAGGAGTTTGCCTCAGTGTGTTTCTGGGCGTCCAGCCTTGAAGGGCACGACTATTGTGGTTGGAACTATATTTATTCCTCCCCTATTGCAGAGCTACGTTTTCAGGTGTATAGCTTTTTGGATATCCTTGCTCTGTAGCAAGGACCTTTTATTCTGCCTTTTGGGTATCGCCCTTGGTTCAGTAAATGCCAAGGAGACCTCTCTGTCCCAAGGTAATAGTAGTTATACCTAATATTTATTAATCGAGATCACGATCTATGATCATCTGCTGACGTCATTAGTGGAGCTTGTGAAAGCCTTCCAACACCATAATTTTGAACCAATTTTGATTTTATTTGTTAGGAAATTCTTACTTTTCGCTTGTCTTCTCCTTTCTGGACCCTCTACCCTTTTTAGTATGTATGTGTTGATGACCTTTCTTTAATCATGTAATTGTTTTCTTTTGCAGTGAGTTTAAGAGTGAGTGTTTCTCATTAAGTATTGTATTTTTGAGGTTCAGGTGTTATTTCTGCTGGAAACTTGTGTATTAAAATTAAGTGTATTTTTATGGTATTTTCTTTGTCCCCTTGAATTAATTTTGCACTCTTATTGAAGTTGGATACATTTTCACCTTTTGATGACTTAGTATGGTATTTTGGTGAATACTATTTGATTAAAGTGTAGGGTTTTGTGTGGTGGTCAAGTCAGCCATCACAATATATATATATATATATATATATATATATATATATATATATATATATATATATATATATATATATATATATATATATATATATATATATATGTATATATATATATATATATATATATATATATATATATATATATATATATACTCTATATGTATATATATATATATATATATATATATATATATATATATATATATATATATATATATATGTATATATATAATGTATATGTATATATATATATATATATATATATATATATATATATATATATATATATATATATATATATATATATATATATATATATATATTCCTTTATTTTGCAAGTAGTATGATAACATTTCTGCAAGGCATAATGTTGGTGCAAGCGAACTCTGCATTAAAAGGAAAATGACGTCACTAGCTTAAAGAGTGACCTGTCAAGGTTCGCTGCTTCATTAAATGAAATGCATTGACGTCATTTTCCTTTTAATATGGAAAGTTAGCTTGCACCAACATTAGGCGTTGCAGAAATGTTATCATACGACTTGCAAAATAAGACTGACGAGGCAGAATCTCTGGCTCGCGACCTACTGATGTGGACTGTGTGACACAATAACCTTGAAAAATGTAACCCGTTTACTTTTGCTGCACTAAACATCCTTGGATCTATTGCAAGTTTAGGCTTAGGAATTTCAAATCGTCTTAAAATCAGTAATCAAAAGAAGAAAATTGAGTTTTTACAACATGAAAACGAACTAGTTTTATCAGAACTGAGGAATCAATTAACATCAATTAATCAAATAATGAGTTTGGTGAACAAGCATTCTAGTAATATCAGTCAGACTATGGAAGTACAAAACATGCTGGCAACGTTAACGTATCATAATTCAAAAATAGATCATATCCATACTAAAATTTCACATTTTATTGAGAAATCAAAAGACTATGTGGAAGCTATTACATTAGCAACTAAGGGCTTTTTATCACCACATCTTTTGCCAATTAAAGACCTAACCTTAATTTTGGAGAACGGATGGAAGAAAATGGGTTATGTTCCTTTGTTAGATGCCCATAAGTTAGAATTTTATTATAGCTTAATATCAGTAAGCGTTGAAAATTACAGGATCATGATTGCAAATCCTTTTGATTCTTCTGATGCCTGACAAGCATACAAAATATCACCATTCCCAACTTTCATGACGAATAACTCAAGTCCAGTAATATCCAGTTTGACAGGACACGTATTGATTTCCCCTGACAAGGAAACAAATACGGTCATTAGAGACTTAGATAAATTAACTCACTGTTCAGAAGCAATGAATAATAAAGTATGTACAGCTGACTCCTTTGGATTCATGTGAGTTAGGTATAGTGCTAAACGGTTCTCTCTCCCATGCACATGAAGATTGTCTGAAAAAACTTTATCCTTTTGACGATAATAAGTTCAATTACAGATTGAACAATGGCTCGTGGATACGATACGACAAGGCTGGCTTCAATGTATTATGCCCGGATGGATCCACGACCCACTCCCAGGTCTTCGTTGCAGCTGACGGTTGCATCGGGACGTCCACGAATTACACGGTCCAAAGAATTAACACTATCATCAGGGAACGGGCCTACTTCGCGAATTTCGCGTGGACCACTACAATCCTATCCTTACCTCTCCCATACAACGCACGGGTGGCTAATCGGTTGACGAAACTAGCCGAGATGGACCACCCGTCTCCGACTTATGCAGGGGGGAATCTTCGTTTCTACATGTCGCTGGCATCAATCAGCGTTATGGTGGTGATTCATATCACCATTAACATCTTTGCTTGGCGTAGGTTGAGGCAAAAACAGGTGGAGCTCCCGAGGAACGTTTTGCCACGTCCAGACAACACTCCTATTGCATTGAAACCATTTACATTTATGGCCGTTTGAAATTGGCCATTTTACTTGACTCGGAGGGGTAAAATTGTTTGGAACTAAGAAGTGTGTGAAAAGCGGTCAGTACGTTAGTAATATGTAGTTGAAGAGATTCCAGGACATTGGAGTTAAAAAGTATTTTTTTGGGCACCTATTAAAATATTGTAGACCTGTATGTAAAAAAAAAGTATCTTTTGGGCACCTAATAGAATATCTAAGCCATATATATATATATATATATATATATATATATATATATATATATATATATATATATATATATATATATATATATATATATATATATATATATATATATATATGAAATCGTGGTGCGTGTACGTACCAGGAATTTTTATCTTGTGCACATTGATATCAACATTGATGTATTTATATCAGAGTTTTTATGACTATGCTTTCCTATAGGATAAACACTTCAACCAATTTAGGATTTTCTAATGTTTGATAATAGAAAGCTAAAAGTAAACTGATATGGTCTGATTTATAAAGACAGAGAGAGAGAGAGAGAGAGAGAGAGAGAGAGAGAGAGAGAGAGAGAGAGAGAGAGAGAGAGAGAGAGAGAGAGAGAGAGTGTATTTGTGCGTATGTGTGAGTGTAGTCTAATGACTAATACCACCAAACCTTTCAAAATTTGTTAGGAGTGAACACCATCATTTCTGATTACTCATTATCTATTTATTCCCCCAATAAATAGATAATGAGTAATCAGAAATGAGGTTGAATGAGAAAAGGCTAAAGAAAATTGGGTGGAGGAAACGTTGAAGCTTCTTTAATGGGTGTTTTCCTTGGCCTTTTTTTTCTTCCTTGCTCTACCTTGAACTAGCTAAGTTACGAGATAAGAAAATGCATGGTTTGGAAGTCAACGAGCACAAGGAGATATTTTAAAAGTGGTCTGAACATTTGACCAGTATTCTTAAATGTGAAATTAGAATTAAAAGAAGTTTGCTCAAACTCCCTCGATATATTAATCGATACATATGTATTTATTTTTCTAGATAATAGATGCAATATATGGTTGATGTTAAATTTAATATTCAATATTTTAGGAAATTTTCAAATTAATATTTCTCTATTTGCTTTTATTTAAGTAGATAGTTAGAAAAATTGTGTCACTTTTGCACAGAAGCTGTAGATACAAGGTATCAATGAATTAGTCCGGATAATGTTTTATAATTCCAATGAAATTGATAAGACTCATGAACTCTTTTCTTCCTGCTTACTTCTCATATATCCCCTGAACAAATTGTAACTTTTAAGAATGCTATGTTTTCAATAGATCCCGAATTGATCGGGTTTTATAGCCACTTCGGCCTCATTAACGGTCATTTGAATGAACTAAAATAATTCAGAGCAAATTTATTTTGTAAATTTTATTTCACGCGAATCCACGAATAATCCCAAATGGGATCCCTGGATTTCGGTGTGCAATTCAAGTAATGCCACCAGCTGGTTATTGGGGAAAGCTCACTTTATTCACATTAGAGTAAAGGGGTGATCCTGGTGGCAATGCATCCAATTACCGAGGCTGGCACCTCTTGAGTCTCCTTATTAAATTGGAATAATTTCTTTGATATGATTAGATAAACATATGTTGGTTTATTTAAGATTATTCCATTGATTCTACATGATGCTCCACATATTTTGTTTTCTATGACTTTTAATTAATTTACGTACTTAGGTCTTATTTAAATTTTTTTTACAGAAATGCAAAGATACGCACACGTGCATTTTGCAAATAAAATGACCGATAGCTAAACTAGAAAAGACAACAGAAGGAGACACCTCTTCCTAGAAGTATTTTCTAAGAGCTTGAAGATCAACCCAGTTCTTGGGTAACACTACACTAACACTGAATGTTGACTTTGACACGAGTAAAATTTGTGGTAATTAAGTTTACTAAATAATAGTTCAAGATTATATTGTAATGAGATATGAAAATCTTGACCTATATATCTGGTTTTAATTGAAGAACATTAATATCTTCGCTGTGATATGATGATTCTACTCAGAAGTTGGTAAATGAGACATGTGAAAACCATGCATTTTGCAGATCGGCCCGTTGTTGTATTTCAAATAAACAGCGATCACTCCTTGAATTATCAAGCAACTAAATGTGATAACCTATGATTCATGTGCAGTACTTACTTCTGAATAGTGCAATGCGATTTTAATTATCAGTAAATTTTGTTTTCATTACCGCTAAAAATATATGCAAGCATTAATTCTGAATTATACATGTGTTAAAGCAGATTGTGTAATAAACATTTCTGAAGTTTAGAGAGAAAAAATTAGAATATATGTTGAACACCGGATGGAACTATATTTTGTTCAAAGGAAGCTTTCATCATGAAAAATGAATACGCAGTATATGACCATCTCATAATGGAATAAAATAACCGCCATTTTTAGTTATCATATATCTGATTACTATTGCCTTACGGTAATAAAAATAAGTTTATGTTAAACGTTATAATAGTGACTTTCCAAACCCAATGGTTATAGACATAAAACAATAATATGCCACATAACTAATAATGTCATCCAATTGAATCTAGCCATTCTTGATCTTATAGAACAGGGGCATAATGCTAAAGAAGAAGAAATGGTAACAAACAGCAAATATCACGAAAGGTTTTTCTATGAATACATAAACTCATTACATTTCTAACCCCCATGCCGTCAGTGTCGGGACCAACAGAAATAAACCTCTAATGGGAAGCCCGATCACAGTAGTGTGGAAAAATTGTTAAAAAAAGGTAAAAGTAAAAGCAAACTCTCTTTTCAATTTACCCGGCGTTGAAGAGTGGAGACGGGTGGGTACTAGGGATAGGTTCCCCGGGTGGAAACAGAGACAAGTAAAGCTATCAATTTAACGGATAACGGCTTTAAATTTCTTTATTGTTTAGTGTTGTTCAAATAAATAGCACTGTAGTTCTAACTGTGCCTGGAACAACATTGAATGCTGGTGTTATGGAGCTTCTAATATGAGTTATTTTATAGCGCAGTTTTTTTTCATCACGTATATCCAATGCAATCATGCGTGTGGAAGAAGATGATTTAATGGAGTGATTTTTTATCATATTAACTCAACAGTCATATAAGATGTGTTTTCAGCAGGCCGTCTCCTGCAAATTCCTGGTAGCGGATTATTAAAAGAAAAATACACTAATATATATACACACACGCACACACACAGATATATATATATATATATATATATATATATATATATATATATATATATATATATATATATATATATATATATATATATATATATATATATATATATATATATATATATATAAGAACACAGAAAAACACATACACACTCACACAAACACACATAAGCACTAGAAATTTCATTCAAACGCATACACCAACCACATCCCATAAAGAGGAAAAATAAAAGCTTTTTCATAGGGATCTCGATATATCTATAAAAAAAAACATGACACCTAATACATATTTTTATTTATTCATTCATTTATTTTTCCTTGATGATTTCAATGCTAAAGTAGGTTAAAAGAAGAGAAGAGAATCAGCAGCTGATGAATTTGGAGTAGGAACATGAGACATGCATATAGAATTTCCTAAAAGAAAGTCACGAAACTGAAAACTTTAATTTATAAAATGGAACATAAAAAAGAGATATAACAAAGCCAAAATAGAGAAAAGAAGAATGAAATAGACTTTATTCACAGCGATAAAAGACAATTTACTGAAACTGGTTAAAGTTAGGTGATCATAGAATGGTGAGTAGCAGAATTTGATATAATTCAAGGAAAGAAACAGAAAATTTTATTTCAAGAAAGAAAATGAACACTCTTCCGATTGGATAAAAACCTGATGAATTTAATTTAGCCTTACAGAATAGGTACTTACAGCTACACGATGAAAAGGAAGCAAGTAAAGGAAAAATGAGCAGTAATTTAACAAAATTTGTATTGAAATCTGCACAAGTGATTGATGAGAAAGTTAAAAAAATATATCCAGGAAAAATATAAAAAAAAAACCTAGTAAAGAAAAGATTGGAAATTTTGGTAAAATCCAAGAGAGATGAAATAGAATTAGCAGAGCTGTCTAAAACAATAAGCCAACTAAAAGCTCAAGATATTAGTAAACCCAATCAGACTAAAGTTGAGGAAACATCAAGAAAAGGGAGAAGTATCTAATAAATAAAAAAAACCTTGGAACATGGTGTCAATAGATATTTGCTCTAAAGGATGAACATGAAAATATTATCCACATAGAGATCGAGTGACAAAAAACGCAGAGGATTCCTCTACAATGCTATAAAAATGTTATATAAGAAATATCTTCACCAATAGAAAGAATGAAACACCAGAGCCTGTACCAAATGCTATAAAAGCAAAGAAGGCATTAAAAGGCATGAACAAAGGGAAAGTAGCAGGAAATGATGTCCTAACAATAGATTTCTTAATAAATGGAGGTGATTTAATAGTAATAAAACTTGTTGAACTTTACACTAAATGGCTGCACGAATGATAAATGCCCACAGCTTCGAAACATTTCATCATTGTACTAATTCACAAAAAGGGAGACACTAAAGACTAGATATATTACCGCCAAATAAGTTTACTCTCCATAATCTATAAACTATTTGCTTCGGTTATATTAGGCCAGATAGAGAGACAGGTAGACTTTAATTAGCTAAGAGAGCAAGCAGGCTTTAGAAGTGGGTATTTAACAACTGAGCATATCCATGTAATTAACAAGCTCATGCAAAATCAACAGAGTATGACAAACAACTATGTAAGGCTTTTATAGACTATGGAAAAGATTTCCATTCTGTTAAAATCTCAGCAGGAATGATAACACATTAAAAACAAGGAGTAGAGGAATCCTATGTTAGATCAATTGAAGATATCTATACACGAATTACAGACAATCCTTAATACATATGTTGAGGAAATTCCGATTGAGAAACAAGTTAGAAGGGAGACCCCATTTCTCCTAAATTATTCACTGCAGGCCTAGAAAAATTTTGCAAGAATTTGTATTGGGAAAACATAAGAGTTAATATTAATGTGAAGCACCTCAACAACAGTAAATATGCAGATGATATATTTGTGTTTAGTGAATCATGGGAGGAAATACAAATTTTGATAGAAAATTTGAATAGAAAACGCAGAAATGTAGGACTGACAGTAAATATGAGTAAAACTAAAATAAAGTTCAATGAAAATGCAAAGGCAACAAATAAGTTTTATGGAGGAGCCTCTAGATATTGATAATAACTAAACGTACTCAGAACAGACAATATGTGTTTCCAAGTAAATCAGACCGAAAATAAGAGAAGGGTAAGCCATGGATTGAGAGCATTTGGTAAACAAAATTAGATTATAAAACATAACATGCCACTTTCCCTGAAAATCAAAGTATTAAATGACCTGCCCTAACAATATTAACTTGTGCATAAGAAATTGGAGCCTTACTATATCCTTAGAAGATAAGAAAGCTACAACTCAGGGCTTTAGAAAGAATATAATGGGAATAAATCTAAGAGACAGAAAAAAATTCTAAATGGATAGCAGAGCAAACCAGAGTACATGATTTTCTAACGACATGTAAGAAAAAGAAATGGACAAATGTAGGCCATTAAGGAGAACGACAGACAATAGATGAACATAAAAAACAACAGCAAAAGTCCATACAAATTGTAAAAGGAGAAGCAGGATAAGAAGAGGATGGATTGACGAACTAAGAAAGTTTTGGGGTGTGTACTGGCACAGAAAGACCTTAAACAGACGCAAGTTGAAGCATATATCTCAGGCCTTCGTTCTGCAGTGGACTAGTAATGACTGATGATGATATATATATATATATATATATATATATATATATATATATATATATATATATATATATATATATATTTATTTATATATACATACATACATATATATATATACATATATATATATTATTTTCAATCTTTGTTTTTTGTAATTACATATACTCATAATATTGTAACTAATGTCCCCCTAAACACCACTGTAACTTTGCATGATAGCATCTTCCCCTTTAACAGAATTTCATCTGCAAATGACAGATGGTCTGGAATAGGACATCAGTTGTTGATAGAGTGTGGGGGCCTGGGATCACTGGAATTAAACAGGAGATAATTTGTAATTAAGATATGAATGGGACAGTTAGTGTGCTAAATGTAATCACATTTGTGAATGACTAAATAATAAGGTTCATCAGTGCGTGGTCAATATGGAGGATATATATAATGAAAAAATATATACTTTGTATTAAATTTATTTACTGAAAATACATCCTTTAAAACTCTAAACTTTGAAAAATAGTCAAGTGGAAGTAATTATGCAACTAAAAGATAGATGATCGAGTTCAAGCGAAATTCCATAAAAGAAAAAAAGGAAAAATTTTTGTCGAAAATCTCATTTTTTTTTATTTGTAAAACGCGAGGATTTACACATCAGACGTTTGATTAATCCCCCCCAAAAATTGATTTTATATAAAAAACATGGATAACAAAATATTATCCTGTGGATGTATTTTTCACCACGCAAGTAAATATAAGAAATGTTCAGTTTTTGGTAATGAATGAAGTTTCAATACATATGCATGTAAAGCACCAGTCACTGAGTACGGATAAAGTATGATATATAACAGGTTACTGAGAAGAATATTTCATTGAAACAGTCATTGATATATATACTATCAGGTTTCCGCAAATGATAATTTTCCAGAGAAATTACATTTTTATATGTAGAAAATACATGTACGTGACATTGTATCAATATGGAAACTGATATTTACAGGAAAATTGTTGAGCCAAAATCTCAGTGATTATTATTATTATTATTATTATTATTATTATTATTATTATTATTATTATTATTATTATTATTATTATTGTTGTTGTTGTTGTTGTTGTTGTTGTTGTTGTCGTTACTTGGTGAGCTACAGGCCTAGTTGGAAAAGTAGGATGCTGTAAGTCCAAGGACTCCAACAGGGAAAATAACCCAGTGAATAAAGGAAATAAGAACAAACTAAGAGAAGTTCAGGAACAATAATAGCATTAAAATAAATCTTTCATAAATAAACAATAAAAACACGAAACTAACAAGAGGATAAAAACCTAATAATAACACGAGGAAGAAAAACCAGGAAGAATAGTGTGCCCGAGCGTACCCTCAAGCAAGAGATCTCTAACCCAGGACAGTGAGAGACCATGGTACAGAAGCTATGGCCCTACCGAAAACTAGAGAACAATGGTTTAATTATGCAGTGCCCTCCTAGAAGAGACGCTTTGCATAGCTAAAAAGTCTCTTATACCCTTACCAAGACGAATATAGTCACTGAACATTAATTAATGTTTGAATATCAGCTTAAATTCAGATTTTATGATTTTGACAACATTATTGAACATAAATACAAATTCAGAAGCATGAAAAGATGACAACTTCTTTAATTTACAAAATAAGAAAACAAGTAAGACAAAAAAGTACGTTGAATTTCTTAAACATGGTGAAAGCAATATATTGAATCATCTTCTAGGCATTATAGAAAATTCGAATGCTAACATCAAGTGGAATATCAAGGAACAAATCTTAGGAGTCCGCCAGCTATCATAATTTGTCATAATCAGAACATATTCACTATACCGTAATTTTCAATCCCAAATCAATGGCCATGCAAAATAGTATAGAGATTATAAAAGAAAAAAAATACTTTATATATTCACATTATGCCGAAGAAAGAAAAGTGACAAAGATGCTATTGATTTTAAGTAGATCTAGTTTCTATGTTTACATAGAACTAAACGACAACAAATAATTACTTTTGAAACATATTCAAATATTATATCACATTATTGAGTAAAAAGGAAAAACAACAAAAATAACTACCATCTGTTTCAATGAGAAAGGGAAAGCAAAGGAAGAGCGCTAGATAGAAATAAACACAGCCACGCCTTTCAGTAGAGCAAAGCACTGAGAATATAATTAATTTCTCACAATGTTCCCAGACCTTACAATTATGTGGTCTACTCTAGTAATTATATGATTCAAAGAGAATACATCACAAACCATTTCATTAAAAAATAACGTCTTAATGAAACTCCAAGGATCATGTTTATTACCATAAAAAAATGAATGAACTACAATCACTTAGAAGGAAATAAACCAGCACAGAATGAAAGGTAAAATATACGCAACATCCATTTCCTCTTTCAAAAGAAGACATAATAGAGCAAAAAGAGAAGAAAAAAAGGGAAAAGAAGATAAAACATTTCCAGAAAAGCTCTGTGTAGCTTGTGATGTCGTCACTAAACTATGTAACCTCTCGTTGGGAAGATATAATTTCATTTTTCATGGTAGGTAAAGGCAAGTGAGATCTTGGGCCCGATGAACAAGCACTTTTAATGGAGAAAAATAAATCGTGATTAACAGCCAGAATTCAGAACGTGGAAGGAATCGTAAAGAATGTTTCAATAAGAAGGTTTTAGCTGAAGGAATGACTCATATATTGCATTCTACATCTCAATGAATTATATTTGCCATTTGACATATTAATTTCTCTCTCTCTCTCTCTCTCTCTCTCTCTCTCTCTCTCTCTCTCTCTCTCTCTCTCTCTCTCTCTCTCTCTCTCTCTTATTTAGTGTAGAAAATTACCGCTAAGGTATATCAAAGGAATCTGTTCATAGAGGGCCCAAGCGAATTATTTCATGATTGGGGAAAGTATATCCCATACAGCTTTCGAGATAAACATTCCTTTTGAGTATTCTTGTGAAACCTGTATTACCGTTCCAATCTTAAATTTTCTGCCAAGAAGGTTATAAAATTGAGTTCATTTATTTATTTCTTTGTCTGTCTCTCTCTGTATGTGTCGTTATGTGGATAGGATTACGTAAAAGCTGTTAGACGGGTTTTGACGAACTATTCATCACAAATTGTGCTTAAGATATGGTCAAGCCCATTATATATCAAAAGCGATAAGGATCAAGGATACTATTCTCGATCAACAATGCACTTTTCCCCATCTGCTGCCAGAATACTAAAACGTGGGGGTATGCTTTTCCTAGACTTTAGTTAAATGTGACATTACATTCCTCTAATGTCGGAAAAAAAAAAAAATCATCCTTAGACTTGTGTATAAGTTAGATAGTAATCCTTAGCAAAGGTGTGAAATCTCGGATTGCTCTTGTTCCTTATAAATTTATTACATGAGTACTAACACTAATTATTATTATTATTATTATTATTATTATTATTATTATTATTATTATTATTACTTGCATTAGTAGTAGTAGTAGTAGTAGTAGTAGTAGTAGTAGTAGTAGTTGTAGTAGCAAAGCCACCAACCCTAGTTGGAAAAGATGTTTGCTATAATAACAAGGGCTTCAACAAGGGATATTAGGAAACAGAATTGTGTGTCTGAGGGTACCCCCAAGGAAGAAAATTCTAACTCAATAAAGCGAAAGACCATGCACAAAGGCTACGGCACTACCCATGACTAGAGAGCAATGGTTTGATTTTCGGAGTGTCCTAGTATAGTTGCTTACCATGGATGAATATTCCCTTCTACTCTTACTTGTAAGGGTTATCAGGTGATTGAGGAAAGACGAGAATTTGTAAATGATAGGACAAAGTCTCGGTAGATGTGTTAGCAAAGAAAAATGACCCGTCATTAGGGAGGGATTGAATGTGATACTATCTACTCATTCAATGAACCCAATAGCCTAACTCTCTATCATTATTATTATTATTATTATTATTATTATTATTATTATTATTATTATTATTATTATTATTATTATTATTATTATTATTGCGTTGCAATCGTAGAATTAACACATATTACCAATCATAGAGATTGGTCATAATGTTTTTATTGCTTGTTCTCGGTGAGTTTTAGGATCAAGAGCAGGTCATATGGCATGATTTACTATCCTGCTATATCGAATAGTAAATAAAGAAATAGTACAAGAAAGTAATAAAACCGAATACTTATCGTCAGGGAATTTTTTTTTCATGGTTGATATATATGAATGCAAACCATAATCAAGAATCAAACTTTAGGTGCAATATCTTAATCAAATTCAGGTTTTTATTTAATTTCGACTTATATCGAATATATAACGATTATAACATTGAAGGTAATAACCATAACAACTGTAATACCAACTGTATAATAAGCTTTCTATAAGCCTGAGTTTAACTTTCACGTGCCCTTAATCTCAAAGTGTAGTTCTCAAAAAGATATTTCATTGAATATTGATGGAGAGAGAACATTCTTTCTCTCTCTCTCTCTCTCTCTCTCTCTCTCTCTCTCTCTCTCTCTCTCTCTCTCTCTCTCTCTCTCTCTCCTCATCTGCTGTGTCCCCTAAATATTATCTCATCTCCTGAACGATTATTGTAGGAGTCGGACTAATGTTGCAGGTCATGAGGTAATAGAAAAGAAGATTTATCTGGACTCGGAGTCAATTTCCTCCTTCAAGGAAAGACCAATGGTAAAATTATTCAAAATAGTGACACTTAAGACCAGTCATGTCTATATGCTGCCGTTAGTGCGTATGTGTAGGTATTTTGGTTTACATATGTTTGAGGGCGAGACAGAAACAGACATAAAGAAGATGATAGCAAACGATACTGGCAATGACTAACACCTCTCGTAAACCAATCATTATTAGATGACATATAACGCAATTCACAATAGACTAAATTCAAACAAAATTAGTACCTCACATGCACAGTCAAAATTCGAGATTATGTTTAAAATGAAAATCATTAATAAAGCTGATGAGATTGCAGGATCATAAAACTTCCAATAATAAGCTGATAAGGCAGATACGAATATTACACAAAATTCAAACAGCACTGAATATAACAAACGGCATGAAATTAAAGAAAAAATAAAGAATAATAATAGAAAGACAACGAAAAGATATCTTATCTCACATATTATAACATCTACGTACGACATCTGTCAATTATTAAAAAATAACTCTTATAAGAATGAAAATCCCATGGGATCAACGTCTATAAAAATATAATGTGGTTATGATCAACTTCATTATTTTCTAAGTTATTCGTTTTTTGCTAGCCCAATAAAGGGGGGCTCTTTTTCTTTCTCTTTTTTTTTTGTTCTTTTTTGTTTACTAAAAGAGAGTCGACGTTTAAAAAAAAAGAAAAAAAAAATACCTGCTGACTATATCACACCCTAATTGCATAACTTTGCTTTTCAGATTTTGCAAAGAGTTTCAGTTCAATACGTGAATCATTAACGTTCTCAAAGGTAGGAGAAACATCTTTATAAAATTTCGTTATATCGGCTATAGCTCTTCAGAAAGAAAAGAATTTTAGATAAGAGAAAATAGAAATCCTAAGACCAAACATGCAGTTCGGGTATGGACCTCTGTTCCCTATATGAAATACCACATCTCCATTGCCTAGAGTATAAAAGTAGCAGTCTAAGAACGACACTATATTACCAAGAACACTATAGAATATTCTTTCTTCTTTTAGTTATACACAATATGTATTAGAAATATTCAAATATTCGAAAACTAATAATAGAAAATAATGACATAAAACGTCATCTGGCTTCTTATGGATGTTTAAAAGAGCGGCAATCATGTTCTCTTTTACAAACGCATAGAATAAATCAAGACTTAAGTGGAGCCAGTCAGTTAGGAAAAAAAGATTTAGTAACAATCTTGAATCAAATCACTGCAACAGAAATATATTTTCACTGAATCAATTTCAAGCAAGTCTTTTGGCGATGTCATTTTTCAATACCAAAGCAAGAATAAACAAAATACACGAAAGGAAACAAAGGAATTATGATAAATAATATTATCGATTTACTCCTTACTTCAATCAAAAGAAAGTTGATTAAAAAGAATTCCCATATAAGGAACAAGGAGAACTTATAAATTGATTAAATTCTGATAAATGAAGTGAATAAAAAAAATAATCATGTCCGGCAACAATAATATCAATCATTATAAAGTAAAAAATCTGGTTTCTTAAGAAATTAGTTTAAAGTTGATATTCATAATTCAGTAGATTTGAACAAATATTGTAAGGTTATATCAAAATCATTGTCACACTAGTGCGGAAAATATTCAATTTTATTACATACATTTCATATGAATGAAACTAAGTTTTTTATAACGTTCAGAGACTGATATCACAGTACAATGTTTTGATTTAGAAAATTAAAGTTACAAACATCTTGTCAAATGCAGCGCAGCATCAGGATATTAGTATTGTTCGTAGAAATCACTAGCGATATTTTTTGTAGACAAAATATCAAAAAGGTGGCCATGCTTGCCGGACTAGGGTTAGATAACCCGACCGGTCACAAGCTCTTGTTTTTGTGTGATTTTGCCTAGGGCTCTGATCCCGAGGTCGTTAAGAGAATCCACACATTGATGTATCGAAAATATATGGCTTATTTGAAAATAAAAAACTCGTCTAAATATGCAAAACTTAATCATT
>NC_090729.1:55679604-55687104 GCF_036898095.1 Palaemon carinicauda
ATTTTCGATTATCTGTTCATGATTTATTTTTCATAGATTTTATTGAAGCATTTTAAACAACCTCTGACTTTTCGTTTCACCACATGCTTGTCTATTCTCCTTTTTAATTGGGTCATGCATATCTCATAAGGATGATATTCTCCATCTCTTATTTAGCTGTCAATATAATGGATCACTTTCAGAACGTTTTATTACCTTTGCGGCTGTAACCTATTTGTGTAAGCGTTTACGGTTTTCATTTGATTTGTCTTTAATAATATGAAATAAATATTCATATTAATCTTAATGCCGGTAAGTGACTCAAGTCTCATTAATCGTAATTTTTGTGATTTTTTGTTTTTAGCTCATTTGAAACTTTCATTTACTTTTTTTTCCGCAAGTTTTTCCTTTTCTGTATACTTTTCTTATATTTTCAATCAGCAAAATTTAAAAATTTTCCATTCGTAAGTTTATCAAGAATTTTATACAAAGTTTTGATTGTTCAATCATTCGAGGCAGAAAAGTATATAAAGGATGAATTAAGGAGTAACTAAGGTTGTTCTTATCAGGAGAGTCCTGTTGGTGGAATTTGCTTATTTTGAGGAATGCATGCATAAATGCATAATTACAAATATATATTCATTCAAATAAACACACAAACATATATATACGCACACACACATGCATCGACACCCACACCCACACACACACACACACACACATATATATATATATATATATACATACATATATACACAGTATATATATATATATATATATATATATATATATATATATATATATATATGTATGCATGCATGTATATATATATATATGTATGTATGCATGTATATATATATTTATGTATGCATATATATATATGCATATATATATTATATATATATATATATTATATATATATATATATATATATATATATATATATATATATATATATATATATATATATATATGTATTTATATATATAAATATATATATATAAACATAAATATATATATATATAAATATATATATAAATATATATATATATATATAAATATAAATATATATAAATATATATATATATATATATATATATATATATATATATATATATATATATATATATATATATATATATATATATATATATATATATATATATATATATATCCGGCGGCTGTTAATTTCTTAATGATCCCGGATATGTCAGATTTCAGATAAATGGAAAGTACTGAATTAACAAAAAAACCGACCAGGGCTTATATTCAAAGTTCTTCCATTGGTACAAGAGATTAAGAAAGATTCAATAATATTTCTTTAGGTATAGATATTTACATGTATTATTTTACTCGTCTCTGAGAGGCCAATATGTGACTTGATCCTAACCAATGGGAGACCAAGGCATTGATAAGAGAACCCTTAGAGCCTGCCAGCTTATGCTGTTTTAATCTAACTGAAATATATTTGCATATTAGGCCAACACAGAATGTCAAACTATGAACAATGAATATTATATACTATATTATTATCGTTTCCAGAAATATTCTTAGTCAACATGTATTTTTTTTTACAACTAAATTGGAACACTATCCTTTTCAGATTTAGTATAACATGTAAAACGAAATGAGGTAATGACAAAAAAAAACCATATATATATATATATATATATATATATATATATATATATATATATATATATATATATATATATATATATATTTGTTACGCAAGCACCCAGTGAGGGCCAAGTTCTTTAAGTTTTCTTCACAGCCAGAGCTAGCAATAATATGTAACAGTGATATGAAAGGAGTGGGTAATCATAAAACACTGCAAGAGTCATATTGAATATTTATTTACAAACAAAATAACACAGAAAATCACTTTAAATGGGAAGATATCAAACCACAAGCACATTACAACAAACACATATAGGACCCATTCATAAACAACGACACGGAAAGGCAAGACAACACTAAAAGCGAAGAATAACCTCGCAAACTACCATTCACCCGACAAATTACACAATTACATTGACTGATAGAAAAGAGCAAGAAAGTCTCGGAACCTTAACTCTACCCCTCTTAATACAAATCTAGGCAAAACTTCCTATCCCCACAATACACAAAAATCACATAAATAGTTAACCTACATTAACCCAAAAATAAAAACTTCTGATGTAGGCTTTCACAGAAAGACGAATAAAGTCCGAGGACCAATCAGGGATGAGACCTCGTTTACGCTAACTGCGTAGCGCGACACAAACAGCGGTGAAAAATTACCAAAGGCGCCGCCTTCTACTCCTTCAGAGATGAAGTGGAGGCAAGCCGAAGTCACTACCCTTACCAAAATGAAGATAGGTCTCAGCTCTAAAGAGTACAGTAGTGATGGATTCTGGTCCGTGGAGAGTCCTTCTCCCCGCTGATAACACACACAATTACAGCAAACCCTCACCATGCACAGGAGAAAGTGATAGCATTCAACAGCTGCTGAGCTGCTTTTCCAAAAGCGGCAATCAAATCCTCCACCGCCTTCTTCACTGAAGACATTGGATCACTCCCACTAGTAATCTCCAGTGGTTGAAGGGCCAACTCACGGTGAGATCTTCAAGTTTGAAGATGGCAGCTATTTCCTCACTCTCATTTACCTCCAATAAAAGGTCCCTCGTCACTTCGCCCCACACTCCCAAACAGCCAACATGGAAAACAAAACAAAACATTCCTTGGGTGACGTACCAATCTTAGAGCCTAATACATCAACCACTAGATGGCGATGAAAAGAAAATTAAATTAAAGAGACTTTAGGTGACACTCAAAATATTACTTTACCAATTAAGATAAATTAACCAAAACCCCCGGTAAAGTCTGTGTCATTTCCCCCCTTAAATAAAAATTTTTATGGAATAAAAATTGATGGATAGAGTCTCAAGTAAAAGCAACCCCTATTTAGTTTATCAAAACTAGCTAGTTACTTTACCCTTCAAAATATAATCTGAACACTAATAATTTTACTACTTTAACTAGTGACATCCTGACAATAACAAAAAAAAAAAAAAGAAAAAAAAAACAATCTCCTGAAATGTGAAAAATTTCATTATCACAAGAAATCAGCGGGATAAGGCATTTGAAACAACATTCTCTTTTCCAGAGATGTGCTTAATATCCAGACTCCATTCCTGCAACAATAAGCTCCACCTACACAATCTCTGATTGTGACTATTAAACTTTTTCAAAAAAGTTAAAGGATTATGATCTGTCCAGACTTCAATCGGTGTCCTACAGCTGGAAAGATAAACCTCAAATGTTCAGGAGCGAGAATCAGGCTCAAGGTCTCCTTCTCTATGGTGGAATAATTCTGTTGTGGTTTAGTTAATTTCTTTGAGAAGAAAGCCACTGGATGTTCTACCTGGTCCTCCACCTGCGACAAGACAGCTCCAACACCCACATCACTGGCATCTATTGCCAACTTGCAGGGTACTTGAAAATTAGGGGCTTTCAAAATTGGATTAGTTAATAAGGTGGATTTTAACTTATCAAACGATTCTTGACATGTGCTTGACCACTGGAATTCCACTCCTTTCGTCAATAAATTAGTTAAAGGATTAGCTACTTGGGAAAAATTTATTATAAATTTTCTATAGTAGCCAATCATTCCCAGAAACCTGCGAATGGCTTTCTTGTTATCCGGCACATGAAAATTTACAATTGCCTCTACATTTGCAGACTTTGGTAGTACTTTACCCTGACCTACTTCATGTCCCAAGTAAACTACCTTCGCCTTTGCTATGTCACACTTTGCCAAATCAATCACCAACCCTGCTTGCTTGAGCTTAACAAAGTTTCTCCATCCTCTTTAAGTGTGTAGCCCAATCGTTGCTATACACTATGATATCATTAATATAGACCACTACTCCTTCCAGTCTACCCACAGTCTTATTCATTAAACGCTGGAACGTAGCCGAGGCGTTTTTCATGCCAAAAGGCATAACTTTACAGGCATACAACCCTTCATGAGTTACAAATGCAGATACCTCCCTAGCCCGCTTAATCAATGGAACTTGCCAATATCCTTTTAACAAGTCAAATTTACTAATATACTGAGCATTCCCTATTTCATTAATACAGTCCTCTACTCGAGGAAGAGGAAAGCTGTCAGCCCCAGTGACTGCATTAATTCTCCTGTAATCAAAGCACATCCGGTACTCACCTCCCTCCTTCTTCACCAAGACTACAGGAGAAGACCATGGACTATTACTGTCTTCAATTAAATTGTGCTCCAACATATACTCTACTTCCTTATCAATAATCTTTCTCTGCACTGGATTGGTCCTATAGGGGGCTTGCTTGGTGGGCTTAGCATTTCCCCCTTCCACATCGTGACTCAATACATTGGTAAGCCCTGGAGAATCCTGAAATAATTCTGGAAAAGATTAACATAAATTTACCACAGACTCCCCCTGATCCCTTTCTAGGTGGAGCAAATTCCCAGACAAATTACTTAACATTTCCTGATTATTTCAGGGCCATGGCATATCAATGCTGAGACCTACAACATTAGGCTCAACCCTATTGAGTAATAAGATGGGTTCCTTACTCTCACGCTCAACAAAAGGTTTCAACATATTTGCATGGCATAGTTGATACTTACGTCGCCTGTCTGGTGTTTCTATTAGGTAGTTAAGACTACTAACTACCTTTGCAACCTTCCATGGACCTGAAAACTTTGCCGTTAAGGGATTTCCTGGAATTGGCAGCAAAGCAAGTACCTTATCCCCAACCTGAAATTCCCTAACTCTGGTCTTTACGTCGTACTTTTCCTTCATCTTCCCCTGACCAATTACTAGATTATTCTTAGCAAATTCCCATGCCTTAGTTAACTTACTCCTGGACTCTCTCAAGAACTCTATCAAGCTTACGTTAGGGTGACTCCCCTCCCAACTCTCTCTTATCACATCCAAGGGACCCCTTACCTTGTGACCAAAAACTAATTCAAAGGGGGTGAAACCCATTACATCACTTGGTACAGACCTAAAAGCAAAAAGTAAATACGGGAGAACTTTATCCCATCCTCCCGGATTATCCCCACAAAATTTTTTTAACATGGATTTCAGTGTCTGATGGAATCACTCAATTTGTCCCTGGCTTTCTGGATGGTAAGGCGATGACCTGATATGTTGAACCTTCAACTCCTGTAAACTTTTACAAAAATCTTTGCTTGTAAAATTAGTCCCGCAATCAGATTGAATCGTCTTGGGCAAACCAAACCTGGAAAAGAAGTTTGTTAATGCATTGATGACCTGCTTACTCTTAAAACTCTTCAGGGGCAGTATAGTTAGTATGTATTGAATACCACTTCTGGTTTTAGGCAATGGGCCTACAATGTCAATCAAAATTTCCTGAAAAGGTTCCCCCACTGCTGGAATAGGTTTTAAAGGTGCCTTAGGGTTTTTCTGATTAGGTTTACCAACCAGTTAACAAGTTTTGCAAGAATTAAGAAACCTCTTTACCTCAGATCTCATCTTTGGCCAATAAAAGTGTTCAGCAATTTTCCTAAAAGTCTTTCCAATTCCAAAATGACCTGCGAACACATCCTCGTGTCCCAACCATAAAATCTTGTCCCTATATTTATGGGGCACTACCACCTGTTTCCTTACCTCCCTATCATCAGACGGAACCATAGTTGACCTACTCACCCTCAGTAGGATGCCGTCTTCCCACAGATACCGAGTTCTACTCGGATCAGAGTCTACCTCCACTCCTAATTCTCCAAACTCCTCCTTCTGAGCTAACCTAAGTGATTCCCTATCCCACCCTACTGAGCTATCCCACTCAAGAGACCAGACTAGGACTCGCAGAAGCACTTAACCCAGAAACCCCTCCCTCTGACAGCTCCTCTAGACTATCCAAGCCTA
Source organism: Palaemon carinicauda (assembly GCF_036898095.1). NCBI lineage: Eukaryota > Metazoa > Arthropoda > Malacostraca > Decapoda > Palaemonidae > Palaemon > Palaemon carinicauda. The sequence continues at coordinate 55,685,496 of NC_090729.1, forward strand.
ACCCTTCATCCTCTATCCCAGATGAATGCGCTGCCGAGCGAGTCACAACCATTACCGGTTCAATTTCACTAACGGGGTCAGCATACCTGCATTGCACAACCGGGCAATCACATACCGTACCTGCCTCTATATCGTTAGCTAACACAATATCAACATTGCTTACGGGTAATACATCCACCATTGCCAACTTCATAGGTCCATTAATCCACCTTGAGTCTACCCAAAACTCACCCAGAGGACACGCTACTACCGTATTAGGAAATCCACCTAATACTACATACTCTGGATCCTCCTCTCTGAAGTCCCAGGGCAATGAGGACCGTAAGATTACCGACTGGGCCATGCCAGTGTCCCGTAGTATTCTCACCCGCCTTCCAGACCCTGACCGGTCTTTAGCGAAAACCTCGCCTTCTGCGACGTACTTTCTGAAGCAACTACTTACCTGGGACCTGCTCCCAGCAACCTTACTAATCAAGCATACCGGCTTTGACTTACCCTGCTCTTTCCAGGCAGTACCATCAGCCTTAACATCTTAACATGGCCCTTTCTCCTGCAGAAAAAAACAAATGATTTCACTTCCACCCCTACTTGGTGATGACTTTGCCTTTTTTGGAGAACTCCCTCCATCCGACTTACCAGACGTTACCACTGCTTTCTTGCCCTTCTTACCTTTATCCCATTTATCGAGTCTCAATGAAAAACGATTTACTGATTTATGCGATAAAGTATATTTGTCCGCAGCAACCGCTACTGCTTCTATAGTTTCCAATTTCAAGTCTTCTAAATGTACTTTAAGTTCCATCCCAATGTGATTTTTAAATTCCTCAATTAATATTAGTTCCTTTAAACTTTCAAAATCATTAATACCTTTCGCTTTTAACCAATCTAAAAACGCACTTACTTTCTCTCTAGCAAATTCAACAAATGTGCGGTTATACAGTTTACGCAAGTTACGAAAGCGTTGACGGTACGCCTCCGGTACCAGTTCATAAGCCTTCAATATTATGACCTGTTCGTACTCTGCACTCGTCTCTTCACTTAGCGCTGCATAAACTTTCTGTGCCTTACCGATCAATCTGCATTGAACTAAGGTAGTCCAGATTGATTCCGGCCAACTCAGTTTTTTCGCTAATTTTTTGAATGCAGAGAAAAATTCTGCGACATCGGATTCATTAAATATTGGTACCAGCTTAATTGCGCTGCCAATATTAAACCTATCTTCCGCTTCTGGTCGCTTCAGCCAAAGTACCTGTAATTCCTGTTCCATTCTCCTAATTTCCAATTCTCTCTCCTGATCTAACCTAACCTTCTCCTGTTCACTCTCATACTCTAATCTAGCCCTCTCCTGTTCTACTCTAACCTGTTCCTGCGCTATTCTAAGCTTTTCTAATTCTTTTTCCTGATCTAACCTAAGCTTTTCCCATTCCCTCTCATGAAGCCTCTCTCTTTCCCTATTAGCTACTCCAGTCTTACCCATTTCTAACGGTAACTTCAACTTTTCCATTTCTATATTTTGCAAAGCTATATTATCCTTAATTGACTCTGGTTAAGATAAACTAGGACCTGCTATTCTACCTTGCATAGCCTTCATTACCTGAAGCAGCAAACT
>NC_090729.1:55694604-55709604 GCF_036898095.1 Palaemon carinicauda
GGCCTTGGTGCCCCGCGTGTAGGTTGGCAGCCACCTGCTGGCGGAGAGGCTCCGGGATAGCTAGGCGGACTTCGCCCTGTTCAAATGTCTATGTCACTAAGTCTTGGATAACGGTCAGCCTCTCCCTGACACCGTAGAAGGATCAAAGGCATGAAACTTCATCGGACTTCCTGTCAGCCCAATCCCGGGCCAGGTCCCTGGCCATGAGCAGCTGATACACGGGGTCACTGACGGCGGCGTGCCTAACACTCGCCTCGTCCACGACGCAGCTGTCGCGCTCTACTGCTGCCAAAACGGCGGCCGCTATTGCATCAGTGAGGTCTTCGTCGAGGTCCATGTCCTGAGCGCTGGGATTGGCTTTCAAGGCCGGGTATCGTGACAGGAAGTCGGCCACACTGTTACGCTTCCCCAGCAGATACTTGACCCTGAAGCAGTACTGCAGGGCTCTCTCCTTCAGTCTGAAGAGACGGGGATTGGAGATTTCCGTGAGGGCCTGGTCCCCAAGCAACTTGATTTACGGGCGGTGGTCCGTCACAACGGTGAGGTCAGAGCACCCCAGTAAGAACAGCCTCGCTTTCGGGAGACACCAGGATACCGCGAGGGCCTCCTCCTCCACGGCAGCGTAGCCGGCTTCGGCGGCGGTGAGATGGCGGCTGCCGCATAGTGACAGGCACCACCAGCCCGTGCGGCAAAAGGGGGTGGTGGCAGAGCTGCATGCGCAATACTGCTGAAGGATTACAAACCCTATGCCCTCTTTGCTCCAGTTGGTGATCGCTGCTGTGGGGCGGCTCCTGTCGTAGTAGGTCAACCCGGTTGGTTTCTTGAGGAGCTTCCTGAATGGGTTAATGATTGGGACTGTTGCGAGGAAGGGCGCCAGCTGGTTGACGAATCCGTACCAAGCCCTTATGTCGGTGATAGAGGGGTGATGTGGCATTGGGAAGTTCTTGATGGCTGCCAAGCGTTCCTCTGTTGGCTTGTAGGCCTCTCAGCCCCAGTTGAAGCCCACAAAGTTCACTTCTTTCTTGCGAATTGGAATTTCTCCGGCTTCAGGGTGACACCCTTAGCTGCGCATGTTTTGAGGAATTTGTAGGCATGCCAGAAAGCCCGTTCAATGCTGCCATCGTAGAGCAGGATGTCGTCTAGGCACTTATATTTCCTCTGGATGTCCTGTATGGCGTCGTCGAATTGTCGAAAATACTGCTCGCCGGCGGAGCAGTGCCCCATGGGGGTACGACGGTAACGAAATCTCCCCCAGTGGATAATGAATGTGGTTAGGTTCCGGCTTTCTTTGTCTAGCTCCACCTGGTAGTATCCCCAGCACGCGTCTGCCACAGTCTTGGATGTGTTCTTAGGTACCCCAGACACCATGTCGAATGAGGCGGGGGTGTGGTGGGTCTCACGCAGGCAGGATGCGTTGAGGCGCTGGTCGTCAACTGTACAGCGTGGCTGTCCTGACTTCTTGGCGATGACCACTGTACGGGCGCACCATTCGGTTGGCTGCCCGGCAGTTACCGGTTCTATGACGCCACGGGCGACATCCTCTTCGAGCTGGGCCTTCACTTCCTCTTCCCAGTGTTTTGGCACCGATGCTGGGGTGTGACATGCGTAAGGCGTGGGTCCTGGGAGCAGGTGGATGTGGTGCGGTTCCCCCTGCATCACTGCCAGTGGCTTCCTAGCTGTTTTAAATGTCGCCGTGGCGAAATATTGCAGGAGCCAGGCTAACAACATGGTCGCATGTTCCTCCTGGGGTGGCAGGGGTACCTCAGCGGGTCGGGGTGGTACCTGGCCGTGCCATCGAACAGGCACACATGTGCCACCGCGCGGGAGGGGTGGGGGAACTCCTTGGATACCAGCGTTAAGTCCCTGTAGGCGTCCAGCAACAGGATGAGGACCTCTGCCGACTGCACGAAGTACACGTCCTGCTCCGTGGTGCGGCCTTGTAAGGTGACGTGGCACATGGCAGATCAAAGGCACTTCAGGTGGAGGTTCGCCACATCCCGCATGCCGACACGGGGTGTAATGGCTGCTGGGCGGACTTGGAGGTGCGACAGCCGGGAGGGCCTGCCACACATACCTGTGCCCCGGTGTCCGCCACGGCGGTGACAGGCACTTATACTCCTGTGTCGGTGTGGACGACTGTCACCTTCACTCATGGGTGTGGGGCGAGGTTAGTGCCCGTAACAAAGTACAGCAGTAGACACAGCACTAGAAAAGTCTGTTGGGAATCCTGTTGATTTTGCCTGTGATTTTCTGAAGCATTTGTAGTAGTGGCCCTGCTTGTGGCAACCATTGCATACGGCGGACTTAGCGGGGCATGAGTCTCTGCCAGAGGCGTGGTGGAGACCGCAGTTCCCGCAGGGAGGGGGTTGGGGACCCCTACCTGTACCAGCGATGGTTGCATTCGGATGATCTGCCTCGGGTGTCTCGCTGCAGCCAGGCAAGCAGTTTCCCTCCAAATGCATTGGCGCACAGCGGAGTCGACGCGGGCCGCCTCGCAGGCACAGCACCTGGCCCTAAGGGCAATAACACTATTGATGTCGTTGCTACATTGGTACACATGGTGACACATAGCCTCATCTCTTAGGCCTACCATTAACTTAGGTAATAACATATATTCGGCTAGATTACACTAACACTGAGGGCACTGGATATGGCAATCGGTGGCCTTTTGGGAACACTTTAACCCTGGAACGGTACGGTGGGTCGTCCGCGACCCCGAGCGTCAAAAAAAAAAGAGGTGTTTCTCACGTGACTCACCCCCGTGACTGAATTTGTGGGTGATCGACCTGCAGTAGGTGTCTCGCCTACACGCTCTAGTAGTGTCCAGATGTGCATTGCTGTAGCTGTACTCCTTCCCCGATTTCTGAGACGTGTCGGGGTCGAGCGCGACCGAGTTTACCCTTCTAAGGTAATTTTCATAATTATCAAAATTTCTAAGTACTCAAAAAATTACCTTTAGATATGGCCCCTGATATAAATGTAATTTACAAAATAATGAAGATTTGTTTACATATTTCTATTTTAGGATAACATATGTTTATTCCCTAAAAAAAATTAGCCACTTCCTATTTCATTTGGGTACCCAAAAAAATTCATGAAATTTGGACAAATTTTTTTGGCCAAAAAAAGTTACCCTTTTTTTTCTCATTTCAGATCTTCACCTCCATGGGTCTGACTTCATCCAAAATACATCAAGATGTGTCCTAAATATTCAAGAATCAATTCCTAAAAGGATTTGTGTATATATGTATAAACTTTTTTTTATGAATTTTTATGTAAGGTCTTTTTTTCTACTTAATTTTTAAAAAAATTTATAATAAATAGTTTTTCTGCAGATGAGTAGTATTTATCTTTACAGTTGTTTTAAGCATTCATTGAAGTTTTTTTTCGCAAAAGAAAAAAGGAGGTTACTGCAAAAACTGATTTTTCAAGAATTTTTTTTTGGCGTCGGGGTCGCGCGCGTCCGAGTATACCCTTAAAGGGGTGTCCGAGGAGCGTACCTATCCAGGGTTAAAAATAATCACTAATACTTTCTCTTGGCCCTTATATCGCATTGAAAAACTCCGACCATAACACAAACCGGTTTGTAGAGCATAACACAATATCACGAATAAAATCCATGGCTTCTGTAGGGGTGAGGTTACTCTATTCCTATGAGGTGAATCTGACGTCCAGCGCTCATTACAGAGGCAGCGTGCAATATAGCCTGATGTGGTGGACGACCTCGTGGGGCGGTAGTCTGCACAATTCAACCCAGCATTCCATTGATCTCCTCCATGACCTGATTGCGGGGGGCTTCAGCTCAATTTCATACTTCTCCGAGGCTGCAGACGCAGGGATACGAGGTGCAGGGGTAGCATGTGTCGTAAACCAGTCGCGGATGAGGTTGATCATTTGTTGCTGTGCCGCCATGACCTGCCTGGCTTCTTGCAGGGCAGATACGAGCCCACGGTGGACGATGGGGCATGCGTCCCTTGGGGTAGACTGCGGTGAGCGGCGCTGGAAGGGCATGGTGAGGGTCACGGAGGTCCTTGAGAATCACTGCGCCATATTGGATGTCAAGGTGGGACAAGAGATACACGGTGGTGGAGGCATGTGGTTTATTGCGTCCATAGGCACAGACTAATTCCAGTTGCTCTCTGCAACCGGCACACTCACTTGGCGCCTGCCCGCCATGGGTAAACATATCATACGTATACAGGTACTCCACCAATAATGGAATATGTGCTTGAATTATTGATGCATTAGTGATATGAGTATGAAGTTTGGTATCCTTATCATTCAAGTTTTCTTTCTTTTTAAACCAATTTAGAAAATTAAGTGATAAGTATCACCAACTTGCATTGAAAAATGTTCATCGTGAATTTATAGCAGGAGATCGTATGCCACTAAAGTATAAAAAATTTGCTTTACATCTAATAATGTTGATTTACTCACATACTATGATAAACAGAGCCCAAGTAGTGTAAAAATTTCTTTTGCTTCCTAGTTAAGAAAAAGTCACAGTACATTTATTTATCCTTCTATCACGTGTTAACACTCATTCTCTACAAATGTCAGGTTTATTCTGCTCAATACTTGGCAATACTTTTCGATTATAAGTTAACTTGAAAAAAAAAACTTCTCTGACTGTTATGAAAAATAGAAGGCGGAGTAAATCCTACAATAACTTTGCTTTCTATATGAGTAAACAAACCAACGAAGCACATTCTCTGGCATGAGTTATCATATTACTTTCCGTAGTGGCAATTACTTTGATTCCTGAACAATCTGTGAAGTTCTTGAAATGTATTTAACAATGAAATCACTGTGTAATTTGCCTTGTCTTTACTGAAGCGTTAATTGGTAGAACATTTGTAACTGATTAGTGATGAAATTTTTTTTGAGAGAGAATTGTGTTCCAAATTCCTTTAGCTAATATTTTCTGTCCTAGAATATCTTCATATATAATAATAGTTCTTGTGATAAAAGTAACCTGAACTCCTTCAATAAAGGCCGAGATAGGTGACGTAGAAAGAGATAGAAGGTGGGAGATAAAGATATATGGTATACAGTTAACCATATTGAATTGTTATTTCCTGTCTATTTCTATTTAAATTTTCAGAACCTCATAGCAACTGATCACATTTGGAATCATAAAAACTGGCGATGCTTCCCTTACACTAATTGGGAGAACACGTGATTTTAATATAAAACTTCTTTCTTTCTCTCTCTCTCTCTCTCTCTCTCTCTCTCTTTTGTATCTGTGTGCCGGTGAGTGATTACACTTTTGCGACCCTATAAATATCCTGATTTAACGCGGATAACAAAAGGCTATCGAGTGCAATATAGCTACAAGATTTCGTGAATAGTCAGTGATTAGTTTGAGATCAGAGAAGTGGGATAAAACGTCGGCATAGAATAGTTATCTTGTGAATTACTAAAAATCTAATCAAGATGGCTATGTACAACACGGGCAAGGCTTGGAGAGACATCGCTGGACTCAGCAAAAGTAAATTCCATGAGTTGGCGAAACAGGAGCTCGACCATCTGATAACAGAGATCACTAGTAACGTCAACCAGTGTAACGGAAAAATATTCGCAGACATATTGAAAATGTGATGCCTGTCATGTTCCAACACACCCCACATGTGCTGAAATACAGCAAAAAATAAAAAATAAAGACACAAAGGTATTCTGCTCAACATGCTTAGTCTGAATAGAAAATATAATTAAGTCGAGACTAAATCTGCAAATAGTTGAAGATAAAGAAGAGGAAGAAGAAGAAACAGAAGAAGAAGAAGAAGAAGAAGAAAAAGAAGAAGAAGAGAACAATGAACAGGATATGTGTAAGGATGCAGAAGAAATCATTGATATAACCTATGATGCCATCCAACAACATACTTATGAAGAAATAAATTACCAGATGGAAACAAATAATAGACCCAAGAGACTCTACCCGGACCTACATAATTTTAGGGAAGAGCAAGAACAAAAAAAAATTGAAAAGAAGAATATAGTCTGCAATATGCTGAAAAGAGGGAATTGAAGATTTGGCGAAAGATGCTACTACAAGCATCCAAAGCTATGCAATAATTATGAAATATATGGTAAATGTGCGTATTTAGACGGATATGGAGACGAATGCAGAGATCTCCATCCAAAAATATGCAAAAACCTAAAAGAAGGAAAAGGATGCAGTTTCAACAAAAAATGTCGATATATGCATCCTGCAACCATGAATGAAAGTAAGAAAACTCAGCGAACTGAAAAGAAAAATGAAAGCAAAAAAGAAACAAAAAAAAAGAAACAAAAAAGCAGGCCGTGTATATACCACGCTATGAACCAAGAGCCCCAAGATATGAGGCCTTTCAACCCAAACCTGCACATTTAGAGCCCAACTACAAAGAATGCATCTATAATGCCAGGGGTTGGTACAGATATGGGGATAATTGCAGGTATACATACAAAAATAAATATGAAGGCGAAAGAGCAAATATAATAGAAAAGTTGGATTTTTTAATGGCAGAATTCCGGGAAATGAAGAACAGAACATCATATCAGAACAGTTAGGAAGCATGGGAAAATCCATATTATTACCAATATTTAATAATGGGGATGAAACACAAACCATAATAGTGATGAATGCACAGGGTTTAGTCACGAGTAACTCTAAAAGGAAAATAGAGTTCTTAGAACTAACCCAAATTGAAAAAATAGATATATTAAATGTAAGTGAAACATGGTATTCCCAAGAGACTGGCAGTGATGACCAGATAAAGGGTTTCCAAATTTATAGATCAGACAGAAAAAATAGGAATCAAGGGGGAACGGCAATATATGGAAGAGACATAAATCAAGGAAAAATCTGTGAAAAATACAGCAACACAGAATGTGAATTGTTTGCGGTAGAATTTGAATTTGAAAAACTAGTGAATATTGTAGTTTACAGACCCCCAAACACTAAGGAGTTTGACATAATGATAGAAAAAATAGATGATATATGTAGAAACCATAAAGACTGGAATATACTCCTATCCGGAGATTTTAACTTTCCTTTCGTGGATTGGAAAAAACGGATAGAAGAAAGTGGTTGTATGTATACATATAAAAAAGATAGTAATAGTAGCGCAGAAGATAAGAGGCAATTTGAAAAGCTTCAAGATATGCTATTAGAACATAATATGCAACAAATAAACCGCATTCCAACAAGAAAGGAAAATGTCCTAGATCTAGTATTTGTGAATGAGGTGAATTATGTTAAAGAAATAATAGTGTATAACACGGGAATTTCAGACCACAATGTCATAGAATTGATAGTCCATTTCAAAGCAAGTGATCGCAGAATTAATAAAAGCACAAAACTTTGGGAAGGATATGGAAAATATAATTTTTACAGTAAGAATATAAAATGGTCAGAAATAAATGAAGAACTGAATAAAGAATGGAAAAATGTATTTGTAAGTGATAATATACAGGTAAATACAGACATATTGTACAAAATGCTGGAGAAAATTGTTGAAAAATATGTACCGAAAAAAAAACAATAAATAAAAGACGTGCATACCAAGAAACAGAAGGATCTTATTTCAGAAAATTAGAAAGTGGAAGAAAAATCTTGCAAAAGAAAAAAATGTGTGGAAAATGAGGGAAATAAAATGTAAGATAGAAAATGCAGAACAAAAGATTATACAGTCGAAAGAAAATGAAAAAAGGGACTTAGAAGAAAGGACACTTCAAAATATAAAAAGAAACCCCAAAGTACTTTACTCCTATGCAAAAAAGATGAATAAAGGGAGATTAGAAATAGGCCCTCTAAGAATTGAAGGACGGCTAACGAATGAAAAAAAAGGAAATATGCAACATATTAGCAGAAAAATATAAGAGTGGGTTCACACCAAGAATTGCGAATGAGAATAATGAAACAGAAATGAGAGAAGAAAATATTGAATATCTAACGGATATAGATATTAATGAAGCAGATATTGTCACGGCTATAAACGAAATTAAAAATGGATCGACAGCCAGACCAGATGGAGTTCCAGCGATTTTGTTAAAAAAAAAACTGCAAACACTATCGCGAAGCCGCTTGCAATACTGCTAAGACAAAGTGTAGATATGAGCGAGATATATGTTAAACATAAATTAGCTTATATAACCCCTATCTTCAAAAGTGGATCAAGACTAGAGGCAAGCAATTATAGACCTGTTAGTCTAACATCACATATTATGAAAGTGTATGAGAGGGTAATAAAAAAGAAAATAATGAACCATTTAGTTAAAAATAATTTGTTTAATATGGGTCAACACGGTTTCGTGCCTGGAAAAAGTACACAGACCCAACTGATAGCACACTATGAAAACATATACAAAAATATGATAAATGAAAAAGACACAGATGTGATCTATCTAGATTTTGCAAAAGCTTTTGACAAGGTAGACCATAACATATTGGAGAAAAAAATGAGAAAGCATAATATTGTGGGAAAGATAGGAAAATGGGTAAAAGAATTCCTGCAAAACAGAAAACAGATAGTGGTTGCAAATGACGAGAAATCAGATGAAGTCCAGGTACTATCTGGTGTGCCACAAGGTACGGTATTAGCTGCACTGCTGTTTGTTATTATGATCTCAGACATAGACTGTGATGTTAAAAACTTCGTAGTGAGAAGTTTCGCCGATGACACAAAAATAAGTAGAGAAATTACTTGTGATGAAGATAGGAACTCACTACAAAGAGATTTAAACAAAATATATGAATGGGCGGAGATAAATAGGATGGTATTTAACTCCGATAAATTCGAATCAATAAATTATGGAAACAGAGAAGGAATGGTATATGCATACAAGGGACCTAATAATGAGACAATCACAAACAAGGAAGCAATTAAAGACCTTGGTGTAATGTTAAATAGGAATATGCTATGCAACGACCAAATAGCAACACTGTTGGCTAAATGTAAAGCAAAATGGGAATGTTATTCAGACAGTTTAAAACAAGGAAAGCTGAACACATGATTATGCTTTACAAAACTTATGTACGTAGTACACTCGAGTACTGCAATGTGATATGGTACCCACACTACCAAAAGGATATTGCGCAAATAGAGAGTGTACAAAGGTCCTATACTGCTAGAATAGAAGTTAAGTACCTTGACTACTGGGAAAGACTGAAATTTTTAAAACTATACAGTCTAGAAAGGAGAAGAGAATGCTACATGATAATACAAGCATGGAAGCAAATAGAAGGAATTACTGAAAACATCATGGAGCTAAAAATATCAGAAAGAGCAAGCCGAGGTAGATTAATAGTGTCAAAAACTATACCAGGTAAACTAAGAAAGGCGCACAGGACATTAATCCACTACGCACCAGCATCGATAATGCAGCGACTATTTAATGTGCTGTCAGCTCATCTAAGAAACATATCAGGAGTGAGCGCAGATGTGTTTAAGAATAGGCTCGATAAATACCAAGATGCATCCCAGACCATCCAAGACTGGAAGATGCAAAATACAACGGAAGATGCAATAGCAACTCTCTGGTGGATATACGAGGTGCCTCACACTGAGGGACCTGGGGGAACCCAAACAAAAAATAAGGCAATAAGGTAAGGCTCTCTCTCTCTCTCTCTCTCTCTCTCTCTCTCTCTCTCTACTAATTCACCAACAATGGTTATGGGAACTTGTCTTTTATACTTCACTCTCCTCTAATTCCTTTTTCCGTTACCTCTCAATAATTAGGATATAAGACACTAATAGTTTTTTTCTCAAGATTATCCCTTTTCAACGTAGCGCTAAAAATACCAATTGCAGTAATGTTCACATGATTATTCATAATTAATTTCCCTTGGTCCTAGGTAAGCGCTTTAGAATTTTGGGTGGTTGGTGATTGGAGGAGGAAGAAGTGAGGTTATGATTTACTAAACTTCAGGGATTTAACCTCAAAACATTTTTCTCTCTCTCTCTCTCTCTCTCTCTCTCTCTCTCTCTCTCTCTCTCTCTCTCTCTCTCTCTCTCTCTCTCTCTCTACTTCTTCTTCTTCTTCTTTTTCTTCTTCTTCGTTTACTTTTCATCTAACTTTGAGGAGCGTTTTGGGTATAACTTTGATTATGGCAAGGTTCCTGAATAATTATCCTGGAAATCATGAAAATATAACGTTAGGAAATGAGTCAAAAAATAAAATGTTTAATAACTATTTTAATAGAAACGGTATGCAATTTCGGTACGCAAGTGTAATGGACCTAAATTAGTTTTAGGCAGCAAAATGGAACGAAAGAAGATTAGGAACTCGTAAACAGATTTATAGCCTTTTGATTTTAATGAAAGATTTCCAGAGAACGTTACATTGCTTGCATTCAGTATGATTCTAAAACATTGTTTGGACGTTGATGATCAATAAAGTGAGTGGTCCATATTGGCTCAGGAGGCGCAAACAACTAATGCTTATGAAAGGTCCCAACGATTTATCTGGAGTTTGATATCCGATAGTACGATCTTACAGCGGAAATAGAGCTTCAATAGGTAGGCAGTGGTTGGCCACGGCACCACCCTTCCTTTTATATACTATAGTTATAGAGTTATTAGGCCCTGTGACTGGTTAGCCAGTCCTACATTTGATCCCATTTCGCTGAATAAGGCTCATGTTTCTTATTCCTACACATGAACCGAATAGTATAAAGTATTATTTACAAATTCTCTTATGTCTCCATACACCTGGCATAACTGATATTATCAAACAATTCATTTTCGCTCAAGAGGTTAACTACTATACTGCAATTGTTCAATGGCTACTTTCCTCTTGGTAAGGGTAAACTAGTTACGATAAGAAGCTCTTCTTGGAGAAGGATACTAAAAAATCAAACCATTGTTCTCTCATCTTGGGTGGTTCCATAGCCTCTGGTCTTTCGTTGTCTTGGGGTAGAGTTCGTTTGTTCGAGGGTACACTTTGACACTCTATTTCATTTTATTCCTCTTCCTTCAGTTTCTTTGAAGTTTATATACATTATATTTGAAATATCTATTTTAATATTGTTATTCTCCTTAAAATATCATACTTCGATTGTTCATTATATCTCCTTTTTACTTTCCTCTATGGCTAATAATCCTTGTTGGAAAAGGAAGCTTAGATGATAATAATAATAATAATAATAATAATAATAATAATAATAATATTAATAAAACGTCTAGAGAACTACTCTGTCAAAGATATGCAAATCAAAATTTTCCCCATTCTCTTACTGATTACCCAGACATTCAAGAAACCTTTGACCTAAAGGAGGCAAACTCTAATATACAGTTTCTTTTTCTAACAGAAAAGTACTGAAAGAAAATCACATCATATTAATAATAACTATATATTGATTTATATTTTATACTAAAGTGTGCATATCTTAGCATTAACTACATCACAAGTCCTTGATAAAATCATACTCCCAATATTTTTATAACAAACCTCTTAGTGAGATTATAATTGGAATTTGAGGAGATGTTTTCGAAATTACTTTGGGCAATCTAATGGCCAGTCTTACCAGAAAAAAAAGTACCGTGATTAGAATATTATTATAAACCTACTGTTACTGAAAATGGATCCTTCTGTTTGAAAAAAGAAAAAAAAGAAAAAAAAATTGTGATCTTTGTGGAAATGTGTAACTCTTAGCTCTATAGAATTTAACAATTCCAGACTTGATGACCATTCAAGCATCGTACTACTTTAAACAGATATTTTCTGGTGTTTACATAATGCGGAACTTGCGGGATGGAAAACAAATATCTAAATAGGAGACTGTGTAAGTTATATTTCGCAAAATACTATTTTCAGCTAAGCAGTTTTATGGACTTGCATTCAAAACCTATATTAAGCTCACATTCTCTTGCATGAAATGAGATAACATATCAAAGTATCTCAAGAAATAAACGCTCCACGAATATTATCAAAGGGAAGAATAAATAGAAATTTAATCTTTTTTCCATTATTCCTCTCAGAATTATACCTTTGAAGGACACCTGTTTCCATTTCCCTTGGTAATATATGTAAAGGAGCATTTCTGACTACACGTCATGAAGGCAAAAGGGACACTAACAAACTGGAGACCAATTAAAAAAAAAATCATTATGTTTTACTTTTGGTTTGTTTGCTGGTCTCTTTTCTAACAACAGAAAATTCTTTGAATGAATATTAGTATTTTTCTTTTGAAAGGTTCAGTTACACTCGATCGTCAAAGCATTCAAACCGAAGTAAATTCTTTCTATTTTGATTAGCATACTAAATCAATACATTGCTGATGTAACATAACTTACAACATATTTTTGCATCGAATAACTTTTAGTGCCTTTGAAAATTCCTTTCATAATTTGAATTTCAAGATCGATTCTTTCAAAACAATATTGTGAATACTACATGAGATGAGAAAAATATCCATACTCCAGTTTATTGTTTTAAATATTAATTCTTTTTTTAATTAAATGTTATGATAAAAAAGTAACGATTGATGTTTGCAGAGGGACTTTTCGTATGAATTTGTTTATAGAGTCTTGAAATTTTTGAAGAAATGAAAGGTCATAAGAAATGCTGAATAATAGTAATAATAATAAAAGGAAATTATGACTTTTTCAATTAATAGTTTCCTTGGCACAAAAAGGTTGCAACTTTTTTCGCTAACTTTCAATTCATTAAGAAAGATATCTAAAGGATGTTGGATTTGAGGAAACTCAGACACTTCCTCTGCAGGGAAAATTGGCAGCATCGTGAATATAACAGTCTATGCAGTAGAATTTGCATATATAAATCGATTCTTCAGGTTTTTTTTTTTATTTGTTCTTTGGTATAATCTGTTTGATTATACTCATAGTCACCTCTATACGCATCTTTCCGAAATAATTGAATTTAATAGGTGTTCAATACTGGTAAAAATATTTTTGATTGCTTTAAATTACTTCCTCCTTAAATTCATATTCTACTGAAATACATTTTTACTTGAGGAAATTGATTTAAACTATGAAAAACTTCAGTGTGTTTCTGTTCTTTATTTGTTCTTTCATATCCTTTTATATACACTTAGTTATTCCATGGTATCACTGCCTTTACATCCAGTTTCACGATCTTCTATTTGTGTATTGTGGCTAATTTCAAAAACATGTTATTTTTTTTTTTTTAATTCAATATTCATATTCCTTATTCAGCATTTAAAGGGTGATTTTAAAGCACCATTTTAATATTTTAATAACCCATAATTAATACTTTATTAAGCAAATAAAAATGAAAATATCACAAACTTCAAAATTTTGAAAAAAAAAGAAAAAAAAAGGATTGGTTTTCATGCCTTTAAAAATTTAGTTGGGTTCCTAATGTAAGAATTGTCTGTATTGCAAGATTTGCCTGAGATTGAGACATAGACCGATAAGTGCATTTTTGACACAGTTCTTCCCTTTTATCTCAAGATTCTTATCAGACTTTCTTTTTCTTTCCTCAGTTGAAGAGTAATCTTCATTAACCAAAGAGCTTTCAAAAACCACAGTCCTGACCTTTTGTCTTACGAATTTCCTGATTGCTCTCTCTCTCTCTCTCTCTCTCTCTCTCTCTCTCTCTCTCTCTCTCTCTCTCTCTCTCTCTCTCTCTCCCCTCGTGTTGCTATTGGTGGAGTACCTTACTTCCTATGCTAGGATACCGTGTTACAATCACTGAGCGAACGAGAGGGAACTAAAGAAGTGTGCATTCCTAAAATTTTAGAACATTTGTGTTTACCTAACCAGATAATAAGGTAGAGAGTTGCTAGGTGACCATTGTAGGTTGCACTTAGCATGTAGTATGAAAGATAAAATGAGTGCAACGCTCGTGCAGCAAGCAACTCGCATATAAATGGAGAAGGATGCCTTATCAAGTTTTTTTTTTTTCGCTTCAACAATCGTTATTTATGATATCATCGTTCCATTGCTATGTATTTGATGTCAATGTCATCCTCATCACAAAAAAAAAAAAAAAAAAAAAAAGTCGTTGATTGTAAACACACAATTGTTACTCTGATATGACCCCTTGGGGCTTATAAGTATCTGTGTTGTCTGTAAATGATAGTTAGATGTTCGCGAGTTGCCGTTTGGCTTAGCTCTTCCTCCGCTACCGTCACAAAAGAAAAAACTGACTGCACTGTCCATATCCATCCTAACACTTGGACACTGTCAAAACAGGATGACCTCGACAATGTAACCCTCATCCTATAGGGATGCAATGATTCAAAAGATTTTCAAAAGATATTTCCTCCAAAGATAAATAATTGCGATATTGGTTTTTCAAATAACACTTCTATCATCGTATATTTTCTTTAAGGTAAATATATATATATATATATATATATATATATATATATATATATATATATATATATATATATATATATATATATATATATATATATATTGATACATATATATGTGATCTTGCGGAATCTTGTCAGGTAGTCAATTTCCATTCTAAATCAAAATGTAAGCTCCACATCAAAGTTTAATTACATCGCTCATTCTCCTTTTCTCGTGATCTCATGTAGGAGCATTTAGCACAAAAATCATCTTAATACCTATCTGTGTATGGGAATACTGGGCGATAATGTCAATCCTTCCCAGGTCAGCTCCTTAGACAAAGACCTAGTCGAATTTCAATGACAGCATTGAAACGTACTCATGTAGTAATCTCTCTCTCTCTCTCCTCTCTCTCTCTCTCTCTCTCCTCTCTCTCTCTCTCTCTCTCTCTCTCTCTCTCTCTCTCTCTCTCTCTCTCTCTCTCTCTCTCTCTCTCTCTCTCTCTCTCTCTCTTTAATCATTTATCTTTCTGTCAAGTTTTTATAAGAGGACAATTTTCTTTATACAGTAGTCGGAAATTAGATTTACTTTGTCAGCAGTACAGAGGAAAGCATGGTTTCCTAAAGGTCACGAGCCCGAGTTATTTAACCCGTTTACTTCTACTTGTTCTATGTTTACAGCAACTTTAGGTTTATATCGCAGAATTCTAAGGCCAATGTGTTTTCCCAGT
>NC_090729.1:55717104-55724604 GCF_036898095.1 Palaemon carinicauda
GATAATAATAATAATAATAATAATAATAATAATAATAATAATAATAATAATAATAATAATAATAATAATAATAATACTAGGGATGTGGCGTAGCTAATAATAATAATAATAATAATAATAATAATAATAATAATAATTATAATAATAATAATAATAATAGAAAAGGGATTTGAAATGCCTAGTGAATGATTTCAATAGTTTATTGAGGCAGAATCCGTTAATTCTCATTAACTAAAATTATATCTGTATGAGGCAAGCACTACCTGGCCATAAATGATAGAGCATCATTATTTGCACAGATTTTTTTATGATTCTTTCACTCGTGCATTTGCAGCCATGATTGCGACGATGAAACTCCTTAGAAACTTCCGGCAAGCGAAAAAATATTCCTGTCTGACCTGGTTGGGAACATTTTCTGTCGATATATATAAAGGAAGATAATCTTTGTAGACTGAGATTCGGTTATATCTGGTGTACACACACATACACACATACAGGACATACACACATATACACATACGCACAGAATTGCAGACACAGAGACACACATACAAACAATATATATACAGTATATATATATATATATATATATATATATATATATATATATATATATATATATATATATATATATACATATATATATATATATATATATATATATATATATACACACACATATATATATATATATATATATATATATATATATATATATATATATATATACACACACACACATATATATATATATATATATATATATATATATATATATATATATATATATATATATGTGTGTGTGTGTGTGTGTAATATGTATATATATATATATATATATATATATATATATATATATATATGTGTGTGTGTGTGTGTGTAATATATATATATATATATATATATATATATATATATATATATTCTTATTTTCTTACTCATTTTATGGGGCCATTAACACGATAATCAAGATAGAGTATGAAAGCAGTAATGATAATATTATTAGCAATGATGATCCAAAATTAGAGGAAATAATACTATACGATAGCCTGCTTGTAAATCCGGAACTTTCTTCTTGAGAGGGTGGTCTGAGATGTTTGTATGTGGCCAGGAATGTTCTAGCACTTATAGATCTGGTGACCCAACGACTACTCCGATCGTGACGGGAGTGTCTCTGTTGGACGCTCCAGCACCAATGAAATCTTAGGGTAGGTCGCGCCAGATGTGCCGTGACGGATTACTTTTTGTCAACCATATAGTAGAGATGAGGAGAGCCACCGGTCTTGAAATGGCGCAAAACACCTAATTACAATGAACGTCGCTCCTTTAGAGTCCCTGTTACCGATGGTTTCACACAGCGCCCACAAGGGGTGAAAAGTCAATGACCTTGAACTAAGCCCATGATCTTGAACCAATTCCGTGATCTCAAACTAAGTAAGTAACCTTGAACTAAAGTAAATTCTAAAACTGGACTACCAGGAATTAAGCTTATATAGACTTATTTCAAATCTATCCTTTGTTTCAGAAGTGCTTGAATATGTAATTCTTGAACAACTAGTCAGCCACTTAAGAGTAATGGAAGCTTTGCCTGACAACCATTCTGCTTACAGAAAACTATTGTCTACGGAGACAGCCATCTGCTCTGCTGTAAATGCTATGCTAGAAATGATGGATGAAAATAAATATGGTATATTGATTCTGCACGATGTCAGAGCTGCTTTTGATACAGTGGTGCACGAACTGCTACTAAATGATCTACTGTCCACAGGCGTCGAAGATCAAGCCTTTGAATACCCAAAAGACTGCTTAGTTGGTAGAAATTACTGTGTACAAATTGGAAACTCATATTCGTCATTTGAACTCTTAAACAGAGGGGTACCGCAGGGGAGTGTACTTGGTTGAATCTTATTCTTCATCTCGACTACTGGTTTATCGAAAATGCTACAAAGGCACTGCATGAAGTTTAAACCATTTGTAGATGACACAATTTTACTTCTCCATAAATGAGATACATGACACTACTGAAACTCTGAACCGAATCCTTGATAGTGTTAGAGAATAGATGACATTCCAAAAACTAAAATTAAATGAGAGCAAAACTTAATTCATGGTGATGGGCAAGAGAAACCGCGTGAAAAACTTAGGTGATATTCAAATGAACATAAATAATGACTCGGTGCCGATATCTACTAAAGTTCGAGATCTAGGTGTATTTCTCGACTGTAACCTGTCTCTAAATGCCCAAAATAAATAATGTAATACAAACTGCTGGTTATCATATAAGAAATATTGCGTTTATAAAAAAGTACCTGGACGAAAATTCTGTAAAGAAACTTGTGATAAACTGTGTTATTACCAGGATAGACTACTGCAACTCTATCTATTACAATTTATCAGAAGTGCAAATTAAGAAATTACAAAACATGATAAACAGAGGAGCAAGACTGATAAAAGGTGTCCCACCTAGAGAAAGGATCACCCCTATACTAATTGATTTACACTGGCTGCCGAATAAAGCGAGAATTGAATTTAGACTATGTACAATATCCCACCAAGTTATCAGAACTGGGCGTCCAAAATACTTAAGAGAACTGCTACATATTGCGCAGCCAACAAATCGTGTTGACAGGAGAATAGTTACAGATGGCTTCAAACTATTGGAACCTAGATATATGTCTACTGTAGGCCCCAGAGCCTTTATATATGCTGCCCCGAAACTATGTAATAAGCTCCCACGGAACATTCGAATGATTGAAGACATCAAGGCTTTCAAGTGGAAACTGAAGACTTTCTTATTTCATGAATACTTTGTCAGTGACGATTTAACCGTAAATAACCAATACGCAATATGAAACGTTAAAAACTCTGAACGAACAATATAAAACGACATTGGTGGTCCTGTAGAGAGTGGGGTTCCCCAGCGGTATGGGACCGGAAAAGCAGTCATCAAAGTAAGAAAGTAAACAACATGACGGTAGCGTCTTTAATTGTCTTTTTAACGTCCGACTCATCTTGATATATTCACTGACTGTCCTTGAAACCTTTTCATCTCTTTTTTACCTTAGAATAACCAACCACAAAGATATAAAACTTAAATCATGTCACCCAGGTTTTATCTTTTTCAACTCTTTCCTTTGCTGGAAATACGAATTATACACACACACTCATCATATATATATATATATATATATATATAGTATATATATATATATATATATATATATATATAGTATATATATATATATATATATATATATATATATATATATATATATATATATATATATATATATATAGTATATATATATATGTATATATATATATATATATATATGTAAATATACGTATATATATATACATACATATATATATATAATATATATTATATAATATAATATATAATATATATATATATATATATATAGTATAATGTATATATATATATTATATATATATATTATGTAAATATACGTATATATATATACATACATATATATATATATATATATATATATATACTATATAAATATATATATGTATATATATATATATATATATATATATATTCATATATATATATATATATATATATATATATATATTATATATATATATATACAAAAGACAAAACTGAAATCTAGCATATTGAAATAGAAATTAGTTTTTTCCCTTCCATTTAAACTAAATTGAAACTCATATCAAACTTATCCAATTTCTTTTAAAACAAAACCTATTGAAGTTAACCTTTTAACACCCTAAATTCAGGAACTTGCATGATATATATATATATATATATATATATATATTATATATATATATATATATATATATATATATATATATATATATATATATATAATATATATATATACTTATATATATATATATGTATATATAGAGCATAATATATATATATGTATATATATACATATATATAATATATATATATATATATATATATATATATAATATATATATATATATATATATATATTATATATATATATATATATATATATATATAATATATATATATATATATATATATATATATATATATATATATATATATATATATATATATAATAATGGGCATTTGAAAGTATCATATATCTAGAATTTCAGGAAAAACTATTTGGTGTTGACCACTCAACATCGTCCGTTAAGTTATATGTAAGTGTATTATTCTTTATATATCTTTTATTGCAGATATTTAATGAATAAATATTTTTTTTTATCCACATAACTACAGCATTATTTTTAATACTAGAATCTTTTTTTGGTTTTGATGACCATCAAGCAAAGTTATTTTAGTTAATACCCTCTCGAAGTCGGTTTTATTCAATGATTTGTCAATGTAATACATGTATTTTGATCAACTGCTGGATAGCATCAGTTTAGGGTCACTAACACTAGACATTTTTACAGAATTTGTTTAATCAATATTGATAGTTTGCATCTCTTCTCATCTCCCTTTCATAAAATGTTTACCATTTCTTTCTTCAGTCTTCAGCCTCAATTAAATTGGCATCCTCGTATATTCTGTATGCATCTCGTACCTCAGCCTTTTCCAAATAACCTTCTAAAAAGTAGAAAACGTATATTTGTAGTAGGTGTTTGGGATTTATATTCTTCTTATAACAGCAATTGCCATTGCTCCATCCCTGCTCCGGTTCGACTTCCTGGTATCACTTAGGGAAGCTTTATAAAGGGATTTTCTTTTACTCTCTCTATCCCTCCTTTCATTCTACTGACCTGTATCACGCCTCGTCTTATTTTTTCTTATTTCTATTGCTCTTTAACAAAATCGAGAAGGACAACGTTATCAAAACCATGTCCTGGCCTGCATAAGTAGTGGCCAGTGGACTTTGCCCACACGCATTAATTACGATATAAACACCTCATGAGGAGTTATGAAATGGATTATTAAGAAAAAAAAAAATTGTTTGATAGAAAACCACATATAAAATCACGATCTAAATATAATAAAAAAATTAGTCCAATTCATTTAGTTCTCAGCCCTTATATATTTCCTAAAAATCTTTTAAATTATTGAAATTAATAAGAATTTATTTGAATTGTTTTTATTTAATGACAGTTCTTATGCCATATGACAAATACGTTTGAAGTATCAGTTTTTTGTACTTTTAGTTTACGACTTACGCTTATCATTAAAAGCTATTCATTCAAAGCTTCTACTTACTTCGTTCATATTTTTCGTTAAATTCAAATCATATATACACGGAATATACATTAGAATTTTTTTTTATATAATTATCAGTTCATCCGGATTTATACACACACACACACACACACACATATATATATATATATATATATATATATAATATATATATATATATATATATATATAATATATATATATATATTTATATATATATATATATATATATATATATATATATATGTATGTATATGTATGTATGTATGTATGTATGTATGTATATATATATATATATATATATATATATAGATATATATATATATATATATATATATATATAGATATATATATATATATATATATATATATGTGTGTGTGTGTGGGTGTGTGTATATATATATGTATGTATATATATATAATATATATATATATATATATATATATATATATATATATATATATATAGTATATATATATATATAATATATAGTATATATATATAATATATATATGGCAGGGGAACATGGTGCTAATAGCATGGTTTGAATTAAAAAAATCTTGTAACCATCATGTGTTTTAAGACAATCTTTTGAAAAAAGATAATACAGTAAAGGGTGTTTTTAACCTCATTCTTTATAGATGAGTGTTTCTGGTCTTTAGATCGAATTGTAAAAACTACAACGTTTGCAATTTGTTTGCAAGCCAAGCAAAAAAAAAAATAAACTGATTTAATACAAAGGTGCCTTAAAATCAGTTGATCCAGAAACAAATTCAACTTTTGGGCCTTGAATGTGCAATGCATGAGAGAATTTCTTCTTTGCCAGTTCATTGCTCAAATTCCCTTTACTCCTCTAAAACTTTCATATGACTACTGGATGTTTCCATTGTTCGGTTGCCCTTTGCCTGGTCATCTGAATAATTCTTGGGGCTTTTTTAACGTTGGAGTCGTCGATACTTTTTAGCCAGGTCAGTCAAGTTTGTATTAGTTTTGTCGATTTTAAGAATTTATCATTTATTTTCACTTTATATACATTACACGCCTAAAGATATAGGTGTTTGCTGGTAATACGCTTGTACTTCCCTTGTAAACAGTTTTTTTTTTTTTTTTTTTTTTTTTTTTACTGCTACTGATATTATTCTAATTTCTCAATTCCTATGAAGAAGAACAATTCCTCTCTCTCTCTCTCTCCTCTCTCTCTCTCTCTCCTCTCTCTCTCTCTCTCGTCTCTCTCTCTCTCTCTCTTCTCTCTCTCTCTCTCTCTCATTAGCTATGTTAAGCAGTGCCTCCTCAGTTGGGCCGGAGATACTGAAGGACTCTGAAAGTGCAAATAGGAAAAACGATACATAATGCATGCAATCGAGGTGGCAATAAACCTATTAAATGCTTCGCCAGCCAAAAGAATCAGGGAGAGAAACCGCGCGTA
The DNA here is from genome assembly GCF_036898095.1 of Palaemon carinicauda. Lineage (NCBI taxonomy): Eukaryota > Metazoa > Arthropoda > Malacostraca > Decapoda > Palaemonidae > Palaemon > Palaemon carinicauda. Next base: position 55,723,714 of record NC_090729.1, read on the forward strand.
AGAGGGAAAAAAATGATGAAAATAGAGATAATAAAAAATGCATCATGTGTATAAAACGCTACTAGAAAAAATTAATGACGCAAAAAGCTTTGCTTGACGAAGCTTCAAATTCGTAGTCTTTCAGTCTTTGGTTAGCGGTGTTTCGAAGCAACACGAGAAACGACCCATTACACATCCCAACGTTGAAGATTGGAAGGGAAACGGAGGGAGAGGAAGAATGACGGAGAGAAAGAGGGGAAATCAGAGAAGGAGAGAGGAGAAGAGAGAAGGAGAGAAAGAGGGGAAGTATAGATTGGGGAGATAAAGTGGAGCACCAGGGAGAGGAATTGGGGAGAGAAAGAAAAGAATGGGAACATATTTGACGTGAACGAAAAGAATGAGAGAACAAATAAGGAAATTTTTGGGGATAAAGATAGAAATGAGTGGAAAGACATGTTGTTATGTTCAACTATCGCACACGACGTAGATTATGCAAACCTATTTAGAAAGATAAGGAAACAATAGAAAACGATAACAGCAAATGAAAATGACAGCCAGCAAACATAAAATGTAACTATAATTGAAGTTTAACCTGAATATTTACAACATTACAAAGGATCCACAGCAGGTGTTGAGTTGACTTCACAAACTTCGATGCAGCGAGAGACAGATGACATAGCTAAGTTTCAAATATAATAGGTTGATATGTAGGTCCCTTCTGCTAGAAGAGCTGCTTACCATAGCTAAACTGTATCTTCAACCCTTACGAGAAGGACAGTAGCCAATGAACAATCACAGTGTAAAAGTTAACCTCTTAGGTGAGGAGGAATTATTTGGCAATCTCAGTGTGGGCAAGTGTATGAGGACAGAGGAGGATGTGGAAAGAATAGGCCAGGCTATTCGATGTATCGA
>NC_090729.1:55727627-55732627 GCF_036898095.1 Palaemon carinicauda
TCACGATTGACTCGATTCTTTCTTTGAAACTTGATAGTTTTAAATGTTAACTGTGAAAACTATTTCCATTCGGCAAATGTTTTGAATTCTTTCCTTGCCCCAAGTTTTTATCATACAATTAACCTTTTTATGAGTCGTTGATCCTAAAGCAGAGTGAATTCTATATAAAAATTTATCCGTGGAGAATGAAAGTGGTAATGAGTGTTGGCCGTTAAATCAAAATATGGCAATCAATCAATCATATATATATATATATATATATATATATATATATATATATATATATATATATATTTATATATATATATATATATATATATATATATATATATATATATATATATATTATATAAAGATTATAAATATATTCAGGGGCCTGGCAAGCCCCCCCCCCCCCGCTAAGGACAAAACTAATCTCCTTCCCAGGGATCTTGACATAAGGCCCTATATTAACAAATAAAAGAAAAAAAATATAGACCATAAACCATACACCATAGTCTTTTTTAAAGTATGAAATTTCTCATCAACAACAAGGAGTTAAAAGGTATTCTTGGGCTCGTTGTAAAGGTCTCGAGATCCTGCAACATATAGGGGTGGGCCAATGGACGTACCCCTCCCTGTTAGGGGTAGTGACTCGCAAATAAGGGGTATGCATATCTCTGGAACAACGAAGAGTCAGGATGTGTACTCGGTCTCGTTGGAAAGGTCTCCGAGTCCTGTGTATGGCAATGGGGGAGATGAGTGAACTAGGCCAAGGTATAAGGTGTGGGGATGCAAAGTTTATAATAACTTGTTTTTTTTTTTTATTCTTAGTGTAATTTGTCTCAATTTATGTTGAAATATATGAAACGTAACAAAATTATGCTGCGTGCATCCGAAAACAAGCTCCAGTCGTTGACTTCGGCGGGTGTTGTTATTAAATTTATATTTACCATCACGATACTTTATAGTATATCTATTTATTTAACATTATTCATTGAAAAAAACTATATCTAAGGGGAAATTTTAGATTAGTAAATAAGTTTTGATTCACATTACTTGTTAATCATTTGAAAACTATGATGGTATTCGGACAGAAATACTTCCGACCAATCAGCTATTAGGAAATTTTCCGGGCTAAAAGTGCACTCGTACGAGCCAGTGTAATATGTATCGCTCAGAAAAATTTAATATAGTTAGCATAGCTAGAAAATAAGAATTCTATATTTCCTGTGAAATGAAAAAAAAAACTGATTTCATATTACGTCACTATCTGTCGGGATAGAAACATTCGTATTCAAGAATTAGAATTATATATTTTTTAGATATCTTTTTTCATTTAAAACTATTAGACTGTTACTAATTTTTCCTATTCGAAATATACGAATGCTTAAATTTGGTAAGTTGATGTGGAAAAAATTTATATTTTTTTTTTTTTTTATTTCTCTACATATTCATATCAACACTATTGAAGAAAACCACCAATTTTGATCCGAAATTCTCCGTAAAAATTTACTATTCTTTGCCGTATTTCAGTAAAATACAGGCAACCATAATTTATCTTTTACGGGTTGGTGACCTTAATGATCTCTCCTTTTTGTAAATATGTCCGTCTTTAAAACGGTAAATATTGTGGAATAAATGTTGCCAGGCATTTAGCCTTTTTTTAGATCAAACTTTTAACAGTGAGTAATTTTCATTACATCAAACAAAAATACAATTCAATAAAAGGTAGCCATCATTTTCCTGGAATTTATTGATTACCCCTTTTAACGCATACCATCTGACGATTATGTATCCCAAAAAGTGTACTAGATCGAAAAGGGTACTAGAGAAGATGTTCCTTAACTGAGAACAAAAATCATGATACAAGTTATTACAACAGAAAGCTAAAAAAAGGTTTTGGAATATGTCTTGGCATTTTAATATGTATCTCCATATAAGAGGAGATTGCAATAATTCATAAAAAAGGCAGCCATGGTTCAATACAAATATTTACCGTTTATAAGACACTCCAAATTTATTATGGCAGGCTAAAGTATAATTGAAGGCTCAGTAACTTATTCATTTATTACTTACATAATTGCATGTCTACTTGTGGCGCTGGAATGTGAAGTATCACAATGAACACATTAATGGAATATTTTAGGCCTGATTGCAAATTAAGAAAGAGAAGTAACAGCTGGGTCTTCAGTGGATTAAATATCGTTAAATATGCATGCATCTATATGCACATACACACATACTATCAGATATAACCACACAAACGCACACAAACACACAAACACACACACACATATATACATATATATATATATATATATATAGTATATATATATATATATATATATAATAAATGTATATATATATATATATATATATATATATATATATATATATATATATATATACATATATATATATATATATAATATATATATATATATAATATATATATATATATATATATATATATATATATATATATGGAGAGAGAGAGAGAGAGAGAGAGAGAGAGAGAGAGAGAGAGAGAGAGAGAGAGAGAGAGAGAGAGAGAGAGAGAAATCTTTATTTCCTTCGATCAGAAATAAGTCCCTTAACTGGTCCAGTCATCTATCAAAGTCATTTCCTCAGGTGTCGTTGATAGCAGTCTGGGATCGCCGCCTCTTGACGTTGGATCGAAATACCTCTAAGAATGACAAGATGTTCGATGATTTTCGTCAGATCTGATTAGATCCCGACCAACCAATATGACCCGGAAGAAGATACTGGTACCTACGAATGTCAAATGTTTGGCCTATTACGATATTCAGCTTAAAGTATTGTGTTTTTTAAACTACTGATTGCAACGCAATGATACTACTACTACTACTACTACTACTACTACTACTAATAATAATAATAATAATAATAATAATAATAATAATAATAATAACAATAAAAAAGGGGTTTAATATTGTCCAATTATAGTTTATAGGCTCGCACCGTTATGGTTATCTTTATAATAGATAGGCTATACTGACTATATAATGGAAAAGTTTTATTTTTATATTCTCTATATTAAAGTGTTGAGTCGTTGAAAATATCCAACGCCAACTACGCTGAACATTTTATTGCGGCAAAAATTCTATTAATTTAAGACATCTATGAAAAATATCACACTTTCTTATCAGTAAAGATAAAAACGGAAAATAATAAGGAATAATATTAGAATAAGTTTTATTGGTATTTATTTATGTTGACTTAGTGAATACTAGGAATTGTTACAGCAACCTTTTCCCAACTATATTTCAGAAATGAATGCAGATTGCAATGTTTTTTAATTAGTATTACATCTTATTCTTATATCAACTTAATATAGACATTAGGAAAATAAATTCTCAACCAGTAAATTTTTGTAAAAGTTTTTCTTTTTCTATATCTCTGACTCCATAGATACTGCAATGAATAAATCCAATAATAGAAACAGTTACTTTATTGAACACATAGTGTAACATATAAAACTAGATGCAGATAGAAAAAATAATTCATAGCCTATGTTTTAGTAATCGTTTTACAAAAATGGAGAGTCACACTTCAATTTTAAAGTAGAAACACTTTGGCCCTACATTATGGTTGCCTATAAGCCTATGGCCAGAAATAAAAGAAACATGTTAGAATGCATATAGGGACCGTTTCAATAGTGGTGTTTTCCTAATATTCCTCATGGAAATGGAATAGGCTCTCCTGTGATTAGGGTACTTAACCCAAGAACTTAAATCTCTTTTTCATTGCTGTGATAGGAGTAGAAAATAATTCATCTGACTTTTCAGTAACATTATTTGATACTTTTCAAACTCTTGGTAACATTCTTTTGTTAGTTGTATGCATGGAACAATAATTTCAGAAGAAAAGGGTAAAAAATGTGTCATTTCAGAAGTATAAGTAAAAATGCAGGTAAAATATGTAATTAAAAGGAATATTCTTTCTTTAGATAATACTTTAAATTATATAATATACATGATGCTTTGTTTATTAGCATATAAATACAATTTTTTTTTGCGGGGGGGGGGGATCGCCCTCTCTGTATCCATCTGTTTATGTATTAAAAATCCATTTATCTGATGCAGTTTGTTTCTAATTTGATACCATCAAACCTCCTGTTCGAGCTAATCAACATGAAAAACTTTCTATGTTCTCCCTCTTCATAAGTTCTCATAACCAATCCTCTTTTGCTTATTTGCTTGTTCTCTCTTACTAGTCGATTTTGAATTCTTAGTTTCATTGTCATATTTTCAAAGCCTGTTTCCCATTGCATCTATTTCTTTACTGTGGTTCTTGATATACACATAGTTGTATATTACTTTAGCCTGCTCTCTCCCTCTCTCTCTCTCTCTCTCTCTCTCTCTCTCTCTCTCTCTCTCTCTCTCACTCTCTCTCTCTCTCTCTCTCTCTCTCTCTGTATATATATATATATATATATATATATATATATTATATATATATATATATATATATATATATGCATATATATTATATATATATATATATATATATATTTATATATATATATATATATATATATATATATATATATATATTTATATATATATGTGTATATATATTTATATATATATCTATATATATATATATATATATATATATATATATATATATATATACATATATATATATATATACACATACATATATATATATATATGTATATATATATATATATATATATATATATATATATATATATATATATATATATATATATGTATATGTATATATATATATATATATATATATATATATATATATATATACATATATCATTATTGTATAACCTCTATATATATATATATAATATATTATATATATATATATATATATATATATATATATATATATATTTTATATATATATATATATATATATATATATATATATATATATATATATATATATATATATATTTAAAATATAAGCAAATGATTAAAAGAAAATATCTTCCATTTAAGTATATATCCATACTA
>NC_090729.1:55735127-55737627 GCF_036898095.1 Palaemon carinicauda
CTTATTTCTATTGCTCTTTAACAAAATCGAGAAGGACAACGTTATCAAAACCATGTTCTGGCCTGCATAAGTAGCGGTCAGCGGACTTCGCCCACACGCATTAATTGCGATATGAACACCTCATAAGGAGTTATGAAATGGATTATTAAAAAAAAAAAGAAGAAGAAAAAAATGTTTGATAGAAAACCACATATAAAATCACGATCTAAATATAATAAAAAAAAATTAGTCCAATTCATTTAGTTCTCAGCCCTTATATATTACCTAAAATCTTTTAAATAATTGAAATTATTAAGAATTTATTTCAATTGTTTTATTTAATGACAGTTCTTATGCCATATGACAATTACGTTTGATGTATCAGTTTATGTACTTTTACTTTACGACTTACGGTTATCATTAAAAGCTATTCATTCAAAGCTCATATTTACTCCGTCCCTATTTTTCGTTAAATTCAAATCATATATACACGGAATATACATTAGAATTTGTTTTTTTATAATTAGCAGTTCATCGGGATTTATATATATATATATATATATATATATATATATATATATATATATATATATATATATATATATATATATATATATATATATATATATATATATATGGCAGGGGAATATGGTGCTAATGGCATGGTTTTAATTGAAAATCTTGTAACCCTCCTGTGTTTACGTTTACAATTTGTTGCAAGCCAAGCAAAAAAAAAAATAATAATTAAACTGACTGCTTTTTATACAAAGGTGCCTTGAAACCAGTTGAATCTAGAACAAATTTACTTCTGGGTTTTGAACGTGCACTGTCTTGGAGGAATCTCTTTTTTGTGAGTTCATCGCTCAATTCCTTCCTTCCTCTCTAAAACTTTTATATGACTACTGGATGTTTCCATTGTTCGTTTGCCCTTTGCCTGGTCATCTGAATAATTCTTGGGACTCTTTTAACGTTGGAGTGGTCTAAACTTTCTAGCCAGGTCAGGCAAGTTCGTATTTGTTTAGTAAAACTAAGATATATCGTTTATTTTTCCATTATATACAATACATGCCTAAAGATATAGGTTTTTGCTCGTAATACGCTTTCACTTCACTTGTGAACAAATTTTTTTTACTGCTACTGATATCATTCTAATTTCTCAATTCCTATGAAGAAGAACACTTCCTCCCCCCTCTCTCTCTCTCTCTCTCTCTCTCTCTCTCTCTCTCTCTCTCTCTCTCTCTCTCTCTCTCTCTCTCTCTCTCTCTCTCATTAGCTATGTTAAGCAGTGCCTCCTCAGTTAAGCCGGAGGTATTGAAGGACTCTGAAAGTGCAAATAGGAAAGCCGATACATAATGCATCCAATCCTGGTGGCAATAAACCTATTAGATGCTTCGGCAGCTAAGAGAAACCGGGGGAGATCCCCGCGTAAGAAAGTTAAAAGAAAAAAAAGAAATAAAAGATGATAATTGAGACGATAAAAGAAGCACCGTTTGTATAAAACGCAGCTTGAAATATTGACGAGGCAAAAAGCTTTGCTTAACGAAGATTCAAATTTCTAATATTTCAGTCTTTGGTTGGCGGTGTTTGGAACCAACACGAGAGAACGACCCATTACATATCCCGGTGCTGTTGATTGGAAGGGAAGCAGAGGGAGAGGAAGATTGAGGGAGAGAAAGAGGGGAAACAGAGAAGGAGAGCGAAGAAGGGAGAAGGAGAGAAAGGGGGGAACTATAGAGAGGTTGATAGAGTGGGACAGCAGGGAGAGAAAGGGGGGAGAGAAAGGGGGGAGAGAAAGCAAAGAATGGAAACATATTAGACGGGAACGAAAAGAAAGTGAGAACAAATAAGGAAATTATTAGGGAAAAAAATAGAAATAAGTGGAAAGATATATTGTTACGTTCAACTATCGTACACGACGTACATTATGCAAAGCTGCTCAAAATGATAACCAAACAATAGAAAACAGTAACAACAAATGAAAATGATAGCCAGCAAACATAAGATGTAATATTAATTGAGATTTAACCTGAATATTTACAACATTACACATGATCCACAGAAATACTAACGGAGTACCAGGAAACTAATTATAAAAAATAATTATAAGAATTCTTACGACCAAGTAGGTGTCGAGTTGACTTCACGAACTTCGATGCAGCGAGGGACAGTTGACATAGCTTAGTTTCAAATATAAAAGGATGATATGTAGATCCCTTCTGCTTGAAGAGCTGCTTACCATATCAAAGTGTTTCTTTTACCCTTACGAGAAGGACAGTAGTCACTGAACAATCATAGTGTAGAAGTTAACTTCTTGGGTGAAGAGGAATTGTTTGGCAATCTCATTGTGGCCAAGTGTATGAAGACAGAGAAGAACGTAGAAAGAATAAGCAAGGCTATTCGATGTATGTATAGGCAAAGAAAAAAAAATAGCTGCAACCAGAGATATGGATTCAATAGTGGTACATTTCTGGCCAGTCAAAGGATCCAATAACTCTCTAGCGGTAGTTTCTAAAGGGGTGGT
>NC_090729.1:55742627-55752627 GCF_036898095.1 Palaemon carinicauda
TTTCAAAAGCTCCCTTTCACCTTTTCCTATTGAATGGATATTGGTACGAAAAATTGACAGAATTTGTATTTCTTCAAAACCACTAATTAAACTATTTTGACGTTGGCATTTTTTAAATTTACCCTTAGAGTAATTAGCCCTCCCTGTGTTTATGTCAATCAGGCTTAAAGAGAAAAACAGGCACTGACTAGTTTTTATGTAACTACAATTACTTATAGAAATTACTTTGGAGAGAGAGAGAGAGAGAGAGAGAGAGAGAGAGAGAGAGAGAGAGAGAGAGAGACAGACAAGAGAGAGAGAGAGAGAGAGAGAGAGAGAGAGAGAGAGAAGAGAGAGAGGAGAGAGAGAGAGAGAGAGAGAGAGAATGTTTTAATTTTTTGTAAAAAGAATTATTTGATCATAATATAGCATAAGAAATGTGTGTATGATTTTAAATATGATCAGCACAATCGAAAATGGTAGGCAAATAAAAAAGGCTCTTTCATGTAACCAGTGTTTATGAAATTGAAGCTGAATGGTGTTGGCTTTAACCTAGTCTTTAATGTATTGTTTCATCAAAATTTATGTTTTAACTTTTTTTTTTTGGGGGGGGGGAGGGGGCGCTGTCTTCTTTAAGCAAAAACTTTACAGTAAGATTAATAAACGAGGACATGAAAAAATAATTATGTTTCTTTTATACCAGTGTTTTATATATTTCAATATAAATTATTTCCATTACTGAGAGTGTTCAAATAAAATATAAAAAAAGATAGAAGGCATACATACTAAAGAGACATAAGAGTTGATAAACTAGTGACCGTAATCTGTAATATATATATATATATATATATATATATATATATATATATATATATATATATATATATATATATATATATATATATATATATATATGAATATTATACAATTAGCTAGTACACTCTTTCTTAATCACATTATATCATATGTCTTATAGCTTATCAAGTTGAATTTTACTATAAAACGTACAGTTATACCCTATAATTTACTTGAGAGTGATATTTGTTAAGGGTTTTGTCTGTCACCGAATTTTTCTAATAGTATTACGTGACTCGGGGCGTATTTTCTGGTAAACTTTTCAGGATGCTGTCCTTACTAAGACAAAGATCTCTCTCTCTCTCTCTCTCTCTCTCTCTCTCTCGTATAGGCACAAAACGAGAACATGTGAGTGTGAGCAGGAGTGCTTGGCTTTTTTTGTGTGTGAGAAATAAAGAAAAGGAAGAATTATTTGGGTTTATTATTATTATTATTATTATTATTATTATTATTATTATTATTATTATTATTGTTTTTATTATTATTATTATTATTATTATTATTATTATTATTATTATTATTATTAGCTCAGTGATTCACGGAAACAAGTTTAGCGATAAACTTCAGGAGAGGCAATGAACAATTAAAATAGAATATATCAAGAACAGTAACAACACTAAAATTGGGTAGCTAGTGTATAATCTTTAGAAAAAAAAAAAAAAAAAAAAAACACAAGAGAAAGAGAAACAAGTTAGAATAGTGTGCCCCAGTGTACCCTCAAGCAAAACAAGTCCAACCTTAGACAGTGGAAGACCAAAGTACAGGGGCCAAGGCACTACCAAAGACTAGTGAACAATGGTTTTATTTATGAGTGTCCTTCTCCTAAAAGAGCTGCTTACCATAGCTAAGAGCCTTTTCTCCCATTACCAAGAGGGATTTAGCCCGTGAATAATTACATTGTGTTAGTAAGCCCCATGATCGGAGATGAATAATTGGTAACCATTGTGTTGTCAGGTGTATGAGGACAGTGGAGAATTTTTAAAGAGTAGGCCAGACTATTCGGTGTATGTGTTAGCAAAGAAAAAAAGATTCGTAACCAGAGAAAAGTATCCTATATAGAATTGTGTGGCCTGTCAAAGGATCCAATAATTCTCTAGAGGTAGTATCTCTGCAGTTGGCTGGTACCCTGGGCAAAATCACTGTGAAAACCATATCTTACATTATATTCAGTATTTGGAATAGTACGTTATCCTCACTGGAACCTGCTTTGATTATGAAGTCCGTGATGAGTTGTAAGAGGAGATTATTCCATCTTCCCTCGTAATCGGTCCTTCCACCACCACCCATTGTAACTACATAATACCAGATTTCCTTTTAATGGAAATATTATCATTCAAATGACACCAGTTAGAGCTAAGACAAAAGGTGTCTGAGGTGACTTAAAGCGTATAAAGAATCATCTTTAAATCAAGGTATAGAACAAGTGTTGTCTTCGAGAAAATGCTCCACTGAAATACTACTGTAATTATAAAGACTGTATTTCGTATTATGTAATATTGATCTACTAATCATTGATGAAAACTGGAAAAACAATAACTTTGAATAATAATCAATGTTATTTTTGTTTGTAATATAAAGATAGATATATTCGAAAGAGAATATGTTTGAGATTAAAATATGAACTTCTTGTTACTGATGGAAAATTTTATTAAAAAGATGTCATTATGACTACAGAGGAAGTTTGTTCATCCTTAATCCTATGTTATTGCCAAATTGTATGACAGATACATGACATTTGTCGTTTATATCATGTTCATATCTGATGCTCTTCATAATAGTAGGGGAAAAAGAATCGTAGAGAGAGAGAGAGAGAGAGAGAGAGAGAGAGAGAGAGAGAGAGAGAGAGAGAGAGAGAGAGAGAGAGAGAGAATCACGTGTGTTAGTAATAAAGTTATCATGAAAACTTCCAGGTAATACAAAAATTAGCATGTGCCTGTTATGGTGAAGATTTTTCCTTTAAAGGAAAAAAAAAAATTCAATAGGCATATGTTTAGAGTATGAATCAACTATTATCTTCTTTGTAGCTTGATGAGTTTACTAGCTGGGAGTTAAGTTATCAAAAGTTCAAATCCTTAACTTTAAATTTCATTAAAAGTAATTTCCCTTTATGTTTGTGATTCCGAGACTGAGCTTTCATGTTCTCTGAGGCATATAAAAATGTAAATCACAAGTATTATTGATACAACCATTATATAACAGACAAAAAGGGATGATTATGATTTAAGAAAAAAAAAAGAAAAAAAAAGAATCTACCCGGAATATATAGTGCAGTCACAAATTGACTCGATTCATTTTTTGGAAACTTGATAATTATAAACGTCAACTGTGAAAATTATTTCCATTTGGCAAAGGTTTGAATTCTTACCTTGCCCCAAGTTTTCATCATACAATTACCCTTTTTATGAATTGTTGATCCTAGAGCAGAGTGAATTCAATATTAATATTTATTCGTGGAAAATTAAAGAAGTAATGAGTGTTGGCCGTTAAATCATAATATGCCAATCAATCAATCAATCAATCTATATATATATATATATATATATATATATATATATATATATATATATATATATATATATACATATATATATATATATATATATATATATATATATATATATATATATATGCAGTATATATACAGTATATATATAGATTATATAAATATATTCAGGGGCCTGGGTAAGGCAAAAACCAATCTCTTCTTCCTTTCCTAGGGATCTTGCCGTAAGGCCCTATTTTAACAAATTAAAGAAAAAATATAAACTATAAATCATAAACCATAGTCTTTTTTTATTTTTTAAGTATAAAATTTCTCATCAACAACAAAGAGTTAAAAGGTATTCTTGGGCTCGTTGTAAAGTTCTCAAGATCCTGCAACATATAGGGGTGGGCCAATGGACGTACCCCTCCCTGTTAGGGGTAGTGACTCGCAAATAAGGGGTATGCATATCTCTGGAACAACGAAGAGTAAGGATGTGTACTCGGTCTCGTTGGAAAGATCTCCGAGTCCTGTGTATGGCAATGGGGGAGATGAGTGAACTAGGCCAAGGTATAAGATGTAGGGATGCGAAGTTTATAATAACAGGTTTTTCTTTATTCTTAGTGTAATTTGTCTCAATTTGTGTTGAAATATAAGAAAAGTAACAAAATTATGCTGCGTGCATCCGAAAAAAAAGCTCCTGTCGTTGACTTCGGCGGGTATTGTTATTAAATTTATATTTACCATCACGATACTTTATAATATATCTATTTATTTAACATTATTCATTGAAGAAAACTATATCTAAGGGGAAAGTTTAGATTAGTAAATAAGTTTTGTTTCACATTACTTGTTAATCATTTGAAAACTATGATGGTATTCGGACAAAAATACTTCCGAGCAATCAGCTATTAGGAAATTTTCCGAGTTAAAAGGGCACTCCTGCAAGCCGGTTTAAATATGCTTCGCTAAAAAAAAAAAAATGACTATAGTTAGCATAGCTAGAAAATAAGAATTTTATATTTCACGTGTTATGAAGAAAGCAGTTTTTTTTTTTTTTTTTTGAATAAAAATAAGCTAAATCTGAAACAATGCATTTAGTAACTTGGTGACTGATTTCATATTACGTCAATATCTGTTGATTTTTTTTTTTCATTTCTCTACATATTCATATCAACATTATTGAAGAAGACCACCAATTTTAATCTGAAATTCTCGGTAAAAATTTATTATTCTTAGCCGCCTTTCAGTAAAATAAAGGCTACCATAATTTCACCATACTTTCTTATCTTTTACGGGTTGGTGACCGTAATATCTCTCCTTTGTGTAAATATTTCCGTTTTTTAAACGGTGAACATTGTGGAATGAATGTTGCCAGGCATTTTTTTTAATCAAACTTTTAACAGTGAGTAATTTTTATTACATCAAACAAGAATACAATTCAATAAAAGGTAGCCATCATTCTACTGGAGTTTACTTATTGCCCTTTTTAACGTATAGCATCTGACGATTATGTATCCTTAAAAGTGTACTAGATCGAAAGGGGTACTAGAGATGATGTTCCTTAACTGAGAACAAAAATCATGATACAAGTTAATACAACAGAAAGCTAAAAAATGGTTTTGAAATATGTCTTGGCATTTTGATAGATATCTCTATATAAGAGGATTGCAGTTATTCATGAATAAGGCAGCCATAGCCCATTACTAATATTCACCGTTTATAAGGCATTCCAAATTTAATATGGCAGGCAAAAGTATATTTGGAGGTCCATTAACTTATTCATTTATTACTTACATAATTTCATGTATACTTTTGGGGCTGGAATGTGAAGTAACACCCTGAACGCAAAAATGGAATATTTCAGGCCTGATTGCAACTTAAGAAAGAGAAGTAACAGCTGGGTCTTCAGTTGATTAAATATTGTTAAATATGCGTGCATATATAGACACATGCATACATACAATCACATACAACCACACAAACACACAAACACACACACACACATTTATATATATATATATATATATATATATATACATATATATATATATATATATATATATATATATATATATATATATATATATAAATATATATATACAGTATATATATATATATATATATATATATATATATATATATATATATATATATGAGAGAGAGAGAGAGAGAGAGAGAGAGAGAGAGAGAGAGAGAGAGAGAGAGAGAGAGATCTTCATTTCCTTCGATCAGACATAAGTCCCTTACCTGGTCCAGTCATCTATCAAAGTTATTTCCTCAGGTGTCGTTGATAGCAGCCTGGGATCGCCGCCTCTTGACGTTGGATCGAAATACCTCCACAATTCAATCCAGGGCTTATAATATTGTGTTTTTTAAACTACTGATTGCAACGCAATGATAATACTACTACTACTACTACTACTTCTACTACTACTACTACTACTACTACAACAACTACCACTACTACTACTACTACTACTACTACTAATAATAATAATAATATTAATAATGATAATAATAAGTGATAAAAAACGATCAGGCAAAGCTCCTTTGGGACTATGGTACCAGAATAGATAGGGTGATATGCTCAAATAGACCAGATGTGACGTTGATTGACAAAATCAAGGAAATTACTAATTTATGACGGAGTACCATGGGAGTCCAAAGTTGAAGAAAAAGAGAAGGAAAAATGGATAAGTACCAAGATCTGAAAATAGAAATAAGAAGGATATTATATATGCCAGTGGAAATTGTACCCATAATCATAGGAACACTAGGAAAGATCCCAAGATACCTGAAAAGGAATCTAGAAAAACTAGAGGCTGAAGTACCACCAGGACTCGTGCAGAAGAGGGCAATCCTAGAAACGGCGCACACAATGGGAAAGGTGATGGACTCCTAAGGGGGCAGGATGAAACCCGAAACCTTACACTATAAATACCGCCCCGTTGAAGAGACTATGATTGAATAATAATAATAATAATAATAATAATAATAATAATAATACTAATAATAATAATAATAAAGGGTTTTATACTGTCCAATTATTGTTATAGGCTCGTACTGTTATGGTTATCTTTATAATAGATAGACTATACTGACTATATAATGGAAAAGTTTTTTCGTTATATTCTTTATATTCAAGTGTTGCGTCGTTGAAAATATCCAGCGCCAGCTACGCTGAACTTTTTATTATGGCAAACTTTTATTAATATATGACATCTATGAAAAATAATATTAAAATAAGTTTGTATTGGTATTTATTTATGTTGACTTACAGAATACTAAGAATTCTTACAGCAACCTTTTCCCAACCATATTTCAGAAATGAATGCAGATTGCAGTGTTTTTCAATTAGTATTACATCTTATTCTTATATCAACTTAACATATATATTTGGAAATTAAAATCTCAACCACTAAATTTTTGAAAAAGTTTTATCTTTTGCTATATCTCTGACTCCATAGATACTGCAAGAAATAAATCCAATAACAGAAACAGTTACTTTATTGTACACATAGTGTAACATATGAAACTAGATGCAGATAGAAGAAATAATTCACAGTCTATGTTTTAGTCATCGTTTTACAAAAATGGAGAGTCACACTTCAATTTTAATATAGAAACACTTAGGCCCTACATGATGGTTGCCTATAAGCCTATGGGCAGAAATAAAAGAAACATGTTAGAATCCATATAGGGACCGTTTCAATGGTGTGTTTTCCTAATATTCCTCAAGGAAATGGAATAGGCTCTCCTGTGATTAGGGTCCTTAACCCAAGAACTTAAATCTCTTTTTCACTGCTGTGAGAGTAGTAGAGAATAATTCCTCTGACTTTTCAATAACATTATTTGATACTTTTCAAACTCTTGGCAACATTCTTTTGTTAGTTGTATGCATGGAACAATAATTTCAGAAGAAAAGGTAAAAAATGTGTCATTTCAGAAGTATAAGTAAAAATGCAGGTAAAATATATAAATAAAGGGGATATTCTTTCTTTAGACACTACTTTAAATTATATAATATGCATAATGCTTTGTTTATGTATCATATAAATACAAAATAATTAAGGCTGTATCTTTTGTTTATTCGATTTTTCTTTTTTGAGTGCCCTCTCTGTATCAATCTGTTTTTGTATGAAAATCCATTTATGTCAGGCAGTTTGTTTCTAATTTGATACCATCAAACCTCCTGTTCGAACTATCAGCATGGAAAACTCTCTCTTACTAGTGAGTTTCAATAGTCGATTTTGAATTCTTAGTTCATTGTCATATTTTCAAAGCCTGTTTCCCATTGCATCTATTTCTTTGCTGCGGTTCTTGATATACACATTGTTCTAGATTACTTTAGCATGCTATCTCTCTCTCTCTCTCTCTCTCTCTCTCTCTCTCTCTCTCTCTCTCTCTCTCTCTCTCTCTCTTTCTCTCTCTCTCTCTGTATATATATATATATATATATATATATATATATATATATATATATATATATATATATATATATATATATATATATATATATATATATGTATATATATATATATGTATATATATATATATATATATATATATATATATATATATATATATATATATATATATATCATTAATATATAACCAAATGATTTAACGAAATATCTCCCATTTAAATATACATCCATATCATCATATAACTTTTATTTCTCATGTCGAAAAAAATATTTACTTATTTACTTTATATATTCAAAACATTTAATAAAATCTAGTAAATCACTAGTTTCCACATTATATAAATATGAGTCATTGCCATTGGAAGTTATATTGTGCTGCAATATTTCGTTACATATTTATATTTTTCCATTGATCAGCGAAATACTCCATGCTGGGTCAAAGGTCTATTTGACATTTCTTGTCAACAGCAGCGATGACCCACCTCCCTACATCTTCTGGTATTGAGATCAGCATTACTCCTACGCTGATTTTCCTACTATGCACTTAATTATGTCTTCATTCCGATTACCTATTGTACAACTTTAACTGAACTTCCTAACATGAATAATATTACTTTTACTGAAGGGGGTATGTCGTAATTTTTTTCAGTCGAATCGAATATTGTCATATACAGTTAAAATATTTTTCTCTCTAGTAAGTTTCAGGTATTATATTCCCTAATAAGCTTGACAATTATCAGCAGAAAAATCGTTAATCAAAATCGACTCTCGATTTTTTTTATTTTTCAGTTACCGCCATGCGATTATCAATGCAGCAGAATTAGCATCCATATCCTGTGTCCTGACACAGAGTAACTTCAGATGATGCCAGCCAATACTCCTGTCAACCTGCCAATCACAAGTTTCGTTAGATCATGGTTCACGTTAACAAACAGAGTGTGTTCCCCTTAACCTCTCTCTTTCCCCAATGCATTTTGCACCTGTTCGCTCTGCCTTCAGTGATATTCATATTCTGAGAAGAGAGTTATGGAATAGAATTTCGATGATATAAATTATATCTATTTTTATGGTTGTTAACTAGTTAACTTTACACATTATATTCAAACAAAACTGAAGAATCTTGGATCATATTTGATTATTATTGAAGTTGTGGTAGGTAATAATACCAAGTGATAATTGATTCTTTTGGGAACCAGAATTTTTTTTTACGTAAATTATAGCAACAGCAATACAAACGATAATGAATATGTGTTACATATGTAGTGGCCGGTGCTTTACTACAAGAGCCCAGCAATCTAAAACAACAACACCAACATTCACTATATCTATTACCATATATGCATGTTCCTGGCACTTTATAAGTAAATTAGGTGTTCGACAAAGGTAGGCTACACATTATCTAGAGTTTCCAAATATTTTTTCACCACAAAAAATCTGTTGGTACCAAATAGTAAATGGAGAAAAGTAAATGTGTTTCCGCTGTTATTCTGAAAACTATCTGCAGTAGAATTTGACCGGAGAAACATTATCTCCAATCTGTTTAAGCTAGTAAGACATTCTTTACCCAATATATATACGTATATATATATATATATATATATATATATATGTATATATATACATATATATATATATATATATATATATATATATATATATATATATATATATATATATATATATATATATATATATATACATATATATATATATATATATATATATATATATATATATATATATACATATATATATATATATATATATATATATATATATATATATATATATATATGTATATATATATACATATATATATATATATATATATATATTATATATATATATATATATATATATATATATATATATATATATATGTGTATATGTATATACATATATATATATATATATATATATATATATATATACATATATATATATATATATATATATATATATATATATATATATATATATATATATATATATATATATACTCGGGAAGATGTGATGCAGTTGGAAGAGAAGAAAAGAAGAATAATGATAGCTACAAGAGCAGGATGGGCATTAACTGCGTGGGGAATTGATAATAGCAGATCTTTACTCACAAAATCTAAATAAAAGCAGTGCAATATGAGCATTAAAGTTTTCCTATGCCACAACCAAAGATGCCCCTGCAGAAAGTAAAGATAAGCACTAGGAAGAAGTGCAGAGTGTAATAGATAAGATAATGTAAGGAGTTATAAAAAGT
>NC_090729.1:55765127-55770127 GCF_036898095.1 Palaemon carinicauda
AGACATTTAAGTAAGCTAACAGCTGTACCTGAGAGAGAAGCGTTGTCACCCCAGACACTTATGAGCACATCATTGACCCCGTGGCGGCCTCTTCCGGACGGAACCAAATTAGTTGTTAAACCCCATGACAAATGGACGCATATGATTTTAGAGGTCTTACCGGAAATAATAGAGAACAGGGCTATTATATGATTGTTAATTTGTCAAATAAAATAGTTGTGTTATGAAGTGATTCTCTGTAGGAATTAGAGTTATGTGAAATTGCTAATAGTGAGATGTTAGGAGCCACAACTCCAGCCTGCACAGACGAAAGCACTCAGAATTTGATTATCCAAGAGGGAAAACTATGTCTATCAGAATATCAATCTGTAGTTAGTGACATAGTGACATTGCCAAAAATTATTCCGATGTAATTGTAATTGGAGAAGAGCCACCAAGGAGGATTGATCGATTTCCCTTTAGCATTGACATTGGGCAGGCGGAGCCGATCAGGTCAGGGCCTTACAAGGTACCCATTCATTTCCAGGGAGATTGAAAGGGAAATTGATAAATTAAGGGAACAAGTGATAATCGAGGAGAGCAAATCTCACTGGGCTTCTCCAAATGTAGCTGTCTGGAAAAAGGATGGCTCGGTAATATTGTGTTCATTATAGGAAGTTGAATATAGTCACAAAGGATAATACATTTCCATTGCCTTTGATCGAAGAATTACTTGAGAAGGTACGGGATAGTAAATACTTTACAACTGTTTATTTAAAATCTGGATACTATCAAATACCCATTCAGGAAGACAGTAAATGTAAAACGGCATTTATAGCTAACAATCAACTATTTCAGTTTAATTTTCTTTCTTTTGGTGTAAAAAATGCTCCATGTCATTTCTCTAGAGTAATGATGATGGCTCTGTCATCCTTAATTGGCCATAATGTTCTTGTTTATATAGCCAATATCATAATTACCGGGGAAAACGGCCAAAGAGCATAATAATAGTATTCGTAAAGTTTTAGAAGCATTGCGATGTAATGGTATGAAAATAAATCTGTCCTAGTGCAAATTTTTCTGTAAACAGGTTGAATTTTAGGTCACATAATAACCCCAGAAAGTATCCAACCCAGACCTAGTAAAGTAGTGTCTATTAGAGATTTTTCTGGGCCGAGTACTCCCAAGGAAGTAGCTGGGTTCCCTGGGCTCACTTGGTATTATCGTAAATTCATAAGGTTTTAGAAAGATAGCGAGACCTTTAGATGCTTTAAAGAAGCAAAAAGTAATAAATTAGGGAATTGAAGAAAGGGATTTTAACCATTTGAAAACTGCGTTATCTAACAATGAATTACTCACATATCCTAGATTTGATCACCCGTTTTTAGTGACAACAGATGCGAGTAGCGTAGCTATTGGTGGCATAGTTTCTCAACGAGATGATAAAGGCAGAGAGCCACCAGTTTGTTTTGCTTCCAGGCATTAAAAGGGGCAGAAAAGAATCATAGTACATTCGATCAAGGGGCTCTGGCTATTCTTTTGGTTTTAGAGAGGCATCGGTTCTTTTTATCGGGTCAGTCAATTGAATTGCAAATTGATCATCGCCCCTTACGTGATTAGTATTATAAACATGATTTGACCTCTCGACAGGAGAGTTTGATCGAGAGATTGTTGGAGTTTAATATAATGAGTTTTCACCACACAGAAGGTAAAGCTATCATGGTAGCTGATGCTCTCTCTAGAGGTGCAGTAGTAGGAGTAACAACTAAGGTACAAAAGAGGAACAAAGAACTTGACCAAAATATTGAAGACCCCTATCAAAATAGAGGAAATAGAGAACGGGATGTGAATTTTCCCGATGAGCATTCAGATTATGGTAGCGGAGAGAGAGGAGAGAGAGAGAGGGGGGGAGAGAGAGATATAGTGATACATCTGGATACGAAAGTGTCTGCTTACGAAAAATTCAGGTTACGAAAAGCGATTCGAAGATTTTATGCCGCAGTATACGAATAAAATTTCAGGATACGAAAAGCTTACGAGATCCCAACTTGTCGCCAAGATTAATTTTAAAAAGCGTGCGCCGCCAGACTTTGAACTTGGGTAAACTCACTTACAGCCTCCCGCTCACCCATTGGTTATCTCCTTACTCACATGCTAGCTGACGCCATAAGATCTTGCTTTCTTATTGGTCGGCAACTATCCCACCTTGCTTACGCACGGCCGTTCATCTCTCTCTCTCTCTTTTCGTTCCGACTGCGGTATCGTTAACAGACATTGTGTGCTTTCGCTTGTTTGACGTAGTGTTAAATACATTTGTACGCCACGTGTTATCGTTATTAAACATTCACTACTGTGCACTGTACTGTATTAGTGTTTACTATACATAGTACTGTATATAACGTACGTAGTGTATTACGTATTGAGCTTAATACTGTAGCCATGGGTCCCAAGAATTTTGCCGAAGGAAAAAAGAAGAAGACGATGCTCTCGATGGAGACGAAACTCGAAATCGTGAAAAAGTACGAGTCTGGCATGCGTTTAAGTGCGATCGCCAAGGAGTAGGGCCGGAATCCGTCTACGATAGTCACCATCCTGAAGCAGAAGGCGGCCATCAAAGCAGCGACACCTTCTAAGTGCGTCACTATTTTCTTCAACAAGAGAACCCACGTGCATGACGAGATGGAGAGGCTGCTTCTTGTGTGGATCAAAGACAAAGAGATCTCAGGAGACATCATCACTGCGACTACAATTTGCCAGAAGGCCTCCGCCATTTTCGGTGATCTCGTGCCTTCTCAGGCCGAAGAAGGGGCAGGAGAAGGAACATCCCAGCAGGAACCCCCAGAGTTCAAGGCTTCTCGGGGGTGGTTCAAGAAATTCAAGAAAAGGACTGGTATTCATTCAGTGTTATGGCATGGGGAGGCAGCCAGCTCGGACACGAAGGCCGCTGAAGCCTTTGTTAAAACGTTTGAAGAGTTGATTCTGCAGGAAGCCTACAGTTCGCAGCAAGTTTTCAATTGCTACGAGACTGGGCTTTTCTCGAAGAAAATGCCTCGTCGGACGTTCATCACGGCGGAGGAGAAGAGGCTACCCGGACATAACCCTATGAAGGACAGGCTTATCCTTGCTTTTTGTGCAAACGCCAGTGGGGACTGCAAGATAAAGCCCCTGTTGGTGTACCATTCTGAAAATCCCCGAGCTTTCAAAGCCCACAAAGTCATCAAGGAGAACCTTCTCGTAATGTGGAAAGTGAATGCTAAAGCCTGGGTAACGAGGCAAATTTTCATTGATTGGATGAATGTCTGCTTCGGTCCGACTGTCCGAAAATATTTGAAAGAAAATCGCCTCCCTATGAAATGTCTGCTGGTGTTGGACAATGCTCCAGCTCACCCTCCTGGCCTCGAGGAATATCTTCTGGCCGAGTATTCCTTCATAAAGGTCATGTATCTACCGCCTAACACCACCCCTGTCCTCCAGCCCATGGACCAGCAAGTTATTTCTAATTTTAAAAAATTGGACACGAAGCATCTCTTCCAGAGATGTTTCTAAGTCACAGAAAGTACAAACCTCACTCTGGGTGAATTCTGGAAAGATCACTTTAATATCGTGATATGCCTCAAACTCATCGATCTCGCTTGGCAGGAAGTTTCGAGGCGTACCCTGAACTCATCTTGGAGGAAGCTGTGGCCTGATGTTGTCTCTGCACGAGACTTCGAGGGGTTAGGGAAGCCTGGAGGCAAAGCCGAGATCGTTGACGATCCTGAACCCATTCAGCAGTCTAAGGTGGCTGACATCGTGCATCTTGGTACGTCCATGGGGCTGGAAGTTAGCGCCGAGGATATAGATGAACTTATCGAGGAGCACCACGAGGAGTTGACGACGGACGACCTGAAGGAGTTGGAGACAATGCAAATGAGTGTTGTTCAAGAGCAGTTCTCTAGCGGTGATGAGGAGGATGTTACACCTTTGAAAATCTCTGACATTAAGGAAATTCTCACATGTTTCCATAAAATGGCAGACTACGTCGAAAAGGAACCTCCAGAAAAAGTTTATACCAACCGTACGCTTCAACACTGCAATGACGTTTGCCTAACACATTTTAGAAATGTGTTGAAAAGTAGGCAGAAACAAGCTTCAATGGATAGTTTCTTATCAAAGAGACCAGCAGTATTAGTAAGCCAAGACGAGGGTGAAAGTGAAGAAAAGAAACAGAAAAGAGGAAGTGATGAAGAATTAGAAGGTGAAAGTAAAGAAAAGAAACAGAAAAAAGAAAGTGATGACGAAGTAGAAGAAATTTAGAAAATATGAAAAACGTAAAGTTATAAAAAAGCAAAAAAAAAAATAATAGAATTTTAAGTTTTATGTTACTGTTAAGTGTTAAAGTAATTTTTTCTTTCATTTTATAGTTTTCCATACGTAATGTTAAGTGTTAGTTATTTCTGCCATTTTTTTTTATTTTGAAAAGTTTAAGTGTTAATGTGTTAAGTGTTTAAATTACTGTATGTAGTCTGTCACTTGTTACGTTTTCTGCCTTATGCCTTCCTCCTCTGCCGCGACTTCGCTATCGGACATCGTCTCAATCAAAAGGTAAGTTTCAACTTTTTTGTTAAGTAACTGTAACCTTTTCTTCAGGGTATCAATCCTTAATTTAGGTGTACGTCAAGGTAACAATACACCATCACTGATCCAAATGCTTTACATACAGTACCGTAACTTTTATACAGTAGTAAAGAAAACGGACCGTTTTCTTAGGGCTTGGAGGGGATAACTAGGCTATAACTACATTATTGAATAATCTCATGGTGGTTTCTGGAATGGATTAGGCTGTTTTTAACGGTTGGGTTAATTATTGAATGATAGAAATGGCTGCATTGCATGTTTATTACTACAGTTTAGCGTGTTTATGAAAGAAAAGGTGTCTTTTCGTAAGGCTTGGAATGGTTTAGGCTATTTACATGTAAAACGCGACTCAGGATACGAAAAATTCAGGATACAAAACCGTATCCTGAACGGATTACTTTCGT
>NC_090729.1:55777627-55797627 GCF_036898095.1 Palaemon carinicauda
TGGCGTACTAATCTTTTCTAAGCATTTTTGTTCATAGGTTCACTCGTATTCAGTTCAGGACAAATACACCAAGAAGCTTTTAGGACATCTGATATGAAATGACATTCTATCTTCCCGGTTTTTCTTAGGATAATCTTTGAATACTCTCTCTCTCTCTCTCTCTCTCTCTCTCTCTCTCTCTCTCTCTCTCTCTCTCTCTCTCTCTCTCTCTCTCTCTCTCTCTTTCGTTTAAATAAATCTATTTATTATTTTTTTAAATGTAAAAATTATATAAGCCTACCTATCAGAATAGCATTCTCTACAGTCCATTCTGGTAAGCGATCATATGATTAAAAGAAATGGACAACAGTTAAAATATCTATCTTCACAACTTTAGTGATTGTATGATATATGGAGAATAGATAAAACAAAAGAACGATATGCCCATAGATGGGCAAACTAGTGTCTACTATATTATTTTACATTCTACTTCCCAAGATGGAATTTATGTTACTGATGTTATAAGTCCAAACCATAACAGAAATCAGGATTTTATAAATATTAATAACACAAGGTAATGGAGTTGAAGTTACTTGATGAACTTCGGTCCATTTGCCTTATTTTCAGAAAATATAACAATGGGTAACTTGATGCATCAATAATAGTTCTGACAACAACAATAGTAATGCTAATAATACTTCAATATATACTATCAAAATTTTCATATGAAATATTACAAAATTATTTTTGTCTATTACGATTAGTAATATAGATGTCCCTTACTTTAAGTAGTTGACATGATCCAACTAACCTCCTGAAACGTGCCAATGCACCAACGTTTCAAAACTTTTCTGGTCACCCAACAGATACAGGACTATATGCACCAATAGTCCACGAGAGTTAGGGGTTGAAACATGAAAAATTGCAACAAAATTTATTTCTATTGCACATAATTTAGGTAAGTATCTGTAACATCATATCCAAAATGTAGAAATTAATTTACAGATATTTTTTTCCCATCATCATTTGTGTTTTTTTTACACATTTCACCATAATAATCTCCTTCCGTCGCCTACTTTATCATGTCAAAACCTCCATATTTATAAAAATCAATGGGCTTTGACATATAGATTATGTTTTATGAACGGGCCGACTAGTGGCTATAATGATGATATTCACTCATATACTTTTATCTTAAAATCTTTATGACAGTCCCTATTATATTTTCTCTACCCCCTTAAATATTGGTGAGGGTATTAACGGACAGGTGCCCAACATGTTTCATCTTTTATTTTTCAATCAAAATTCCTTTGGTATGTGTTAATGCAGATGTGATTAAAAAGGTGATAAAGAATAAATTTATGGATGAAGAAAAAACCTTTAATTTAACCCATTATGGGAAATCACATACATTAGAATATCTGTAAAGTGGCATAGTCGACCTATATTTGTTTACTATTATGAACACATAAAGTATAGAAGTAAAACACTGATATGGAATGTTTACTATATCAAATTCTACATCATTTTTCTAAAACATAGTGGTATACAGCATGACAACTATATTTCCAAGATTAATGGTATTATTCAAATTCATTGTCAGGATCATAAAGAAATTCAATAGCACTCGCGTTTAGGCCGCCAGCACAATCATTGGAAACATGGAGACCATATTTTTACCATGCACATCGTTGGTTGTTGCAATGCTGCTTACAATTACACCTTATCATATTGAGGAGTGACTGAGGTGCAGGAGGCTTGTCTATCATTAGTGGACTTAGCACACCACCATCTATTTTTTTCTCCGTATACAGTTAGATTAATATAATTACCAAGCCACTGCTGCAGCTGGCAGTACAACCTGTAGCTATGGAATTTTGCTGTATTTGATGTTGGTGAAAGTGTTTGAGGCTTTACATACATCATACTAGTTGCTGTTTTCTGCAGAACCTTTAATATCTCAGCTTGTCAAGATCATCTCCCAGATAACCATTGTAAACAGGCACTAGCGATCGTTCACCTGCTGTTGCAATAACATTATGGGTTGTTCTAATGTTCTTAAACTCTTCCACTTGCTCAATGAAGTGTTTTCTCTTTGTCTTTTCCAGTAATGCACATCTTCCAAGTTCAAATATTCTTGAGGTTATGTCACACCCTATGATGACATGTATAAAGAGAATACTGTCTCAAAATGCTGGACAAAGATATTTTTTCAGAGTATGTATGGTCCATAACTTGCATTTTGATTTGCTGACCGATTGTGGAAGAAGGAATAGTACATTAGAATGTAAATCACCATAATAACAGAGAAGAACCAATAGACCAGTGTCGTCACCAATCACTGCTGTGTATGTGTTTGCTGCTGATTCCATGGCTCTCTGTATAATTAAAAGATCAGCATTGCTTGCTGCATGAGTTATCTCACAGTAATTTTCCTTCAATTTGTTGATAAGTGGTTTATAAATTGGCTTTTTCTGTTTATTTGACAAATATTATTCCTCAAATTTCAGTTGCATTTTCCCTGTAAAGTTTATTAGAGGTTCACTTATGCAGACTGTACGTCTCATATGAATTAGGTCCTTTGTTGTTGGATCATTAGGGTACCCATCAAATACAATTATAAGTTCTTCACCATAATTCTTATAACATGATCGACATACATTCAATATGCCAACTGTGTCAAAAATATATATTGGGAAACTAGAGAGTTCATATTTTAGAAATTTCTCAAGTTCCATATCTTATCTTCTAGCAATTGTCGCTATACGCTGAAACATTAATTTTGGGTCAATATGGGTGGTATCTTGATCTAACTGCACTGCACTTTTTTTCCCACCTAGTGTAATAGCCTTTTTATTCTTTTTAATGAGTAATTCATCGGAGGTTCTACAATCATATCATCAAAAAATTTATTTCCAACTGTGGGTGCATCATTAGCATTGACATCGGCATTGGTAGTAACTCCAATTGCAATGTTACACAAAGGTAAATCATCACTGAAATGATTCATCATATTTCCGAACTCGGGGGGTGAATTCAGGTCTTTATTATCTCTTGTAAACAGGCTTTAAACATATCAACATGCTGGTGTTCCCCCCGGGAAATGTTTTCTAGTAAGTTCTTGCATGGCATTACTGATGTCAATACATACTAGTACTGAGACGAACCATGTCAATATCTCATATACTGTCATTCCTCTGACTCTTTTTAGACCTCCAATGCTTTTAATGCTCTTCGTGAGAGCTTGCTTAATTATTAAATCAAAGGGCAGTCCTCCCTAATACCTGTTACTTTTTACAACAAGAAGCCCTGCTTTGAAATTGCTGTATACATCAGGGTTTTTACTTTCTAGGTTAAGCATGTCCTGAAGATATAATCGTATATATTTGGCATAGAAGTTATGACAAAATTCAGCAAAATAAGGAAGCATCTCTGGCAGGGATCGTAGATGGAGCTCCAAGTTTCCTGTTCTATCAGTTTTAATAAATGCGAGTAACATATTCACCATGAAGGTACGTTGAATTTAAATAATCTCCCGATTCAGCTGCATGTTGCATAAGTTTCCTCAGCACATTGTCAGCATAAATATCTTCAACTGTTCCGTTTTCCTTTAACAGATCTTCATATAGTTGTGATAGTCCCTCTATATCTTTTTCACACTATTTACTTGAAAGTGATAATTGATTCGATACAGTAGTTACTGATATATAAGCATGGATAGCACGAGAGATAGCACCTCCCCTGATAATATCTCCTACATCATTTTCTGCACATAACACTTCAAGGAGCTCTCTCAGACCTGAATCTGACATAAATGTCTAATATAGTCCAATTAGCTCATCTCTACATGGAGACCACCTAATCTCAAGACTATGGGCTTCTAATCCTTTAATTTATCTCCAATATCAGTGATAACCTTTGATTTTTCATCACAGTGGTTAGTTCTAATGTAATATTCATGTTAATGTTTAATTTTTAAAGAATGGGATTTGTAATATTTGTATACAAACTTCTCCCCTGTAGCCTCTTCATAGAAATTGGAACCTGGCTATGTTACATGCAGGGTGTCTGCAAAATGGATTTATTTTGAAAATATCTTATACATTAAATATATAACTGAAATGTCCGTAGAAAATTACTGCATAAGTATTATTTTCTACTTATTGAATATGTAATTGTAGACACTTAGTCACCATATTTCCTTGAATAATTAGCTCCTATGAAGTAGATTCCACATTTGAATCTAAACGTCCCAGATAATTTTTAATCGCAGCCTGAAAAATTGGGGATAGGGGTACTGTACTCCAACCTGTATGATAAATTCTATAAATGAGATAATTTTTGCAATATATAAGTAATTACCTTTCAATTTATATATAAATATAGCAGCTCTATAGTTATAATAAGTTGAATATATGCATTTACTACTTCCAAAACAGCCGTCATTGTAAATTGAAGCTGAAAATGCGCTTATTATACATAGTTTAACCAAAAAAAGGCCTGCATATTTGATTTCTACATTTTCGATATGTTATATTAAACAGTTAACCAAAACATTTGCAATGAAAATAGATATTTGTAATTTGTCATAAGTTAAGCTATTTTTTCAACTAAGTCTACAGACCAATGGTGAACCTGTTTCGATGGCCATATGTAAATATTTGATATAAATATGCTTGAATGAATCATGCTTAAGATATATATATACATATATATGTATATATATATATATATATATATATATATATATATATATATATATATATATATATATATATATATATATGTGTGTGTGTGTGTGTGTGTATACATATATATACATATATATATATATATATATATATATATATATATATATATATGCATGTATATATATATATATATATATATATATATATATATATATATATATATATATATATATGTGTGTGTGTGTGTGTGTGTGTGTGTGTATACATATATATATATATATATATATATATATTAAATGTAAAGCAAATATAAGTAGAGCCTGAGAGTTTTAATTTTTTAAAACTACTTATACCCTTTGGTAGTTGCTGTTTTCCAACTGTCGTCTAATTGGGTCCCAGTATGTCATAATTTCTTTTTCCCGCGTAATAGAGATCGAACCTCATATGACCTTTCCTTTTCCTAATGATGACTCTCCATTTCTGCCGCTGGACTGACATTAAGAAATGGAATACCTTTCCGCTGGATTGATTGCCTTCCGTCTTTGAACAAGACCGCTAGAAAATAATCTCTTTATTCCATCATTTCCAGCATCTCTCATTATGAGAGAGGTTCTCTTTCAATGCTAATTTCTTGGACTTGATATTTTTAGCTGAAGGGCCGAAGAGTTGAAGGTCCTCGCAACTTTTATTGTGTTCTGATTTCTAATGAGTATGGCAACCGAATTACTTTTTAACGCAGTTCGTGAACTTACACATACACACACAAAAATATAAGTCAAGTCGGATCTTATTTCATAAGAAGTACAATTATCTCTCTCTCTCTCTCTCTCTCTCTCTCTCTCTCTCTCTCTCTCTCTCTCTCTCTCTCCCTCTCTCTCATACTATGTTAGTAGTTTATAGTTTTCTAAGTATATGATAATGCATAAGGTTAATTGTATTGCCTAAGTGTAGAACAGCATGCAATTTGTAATAAAACCAATACATTTTTTAGGTTAGAATATAGTTAATAATTATGGGTTATAATGATTTATCCTTATATTTTCAACATATTTGTTTTATTGTCTGTGAATTACAAAGGAAGTTTTTTCCATCGTAAACTCTAAACACTTTCCCCTCAAGTTTGTGACGATTTTCATTGATGAAAAATATCTCTAAGAGGCAATGAAATAACTTTGAAATATTATCAAAATCCTTTTTGTCGGTTGCTATATCGTAATTGTTCCCTTTAGGGGTAATATTATTAATTTGGAGTTGCAGCAATAATTCATTTTTGTCGTCTTCACAAAGTCGGCGTTACGTTTTCCCTTTTCATCATTTCTCATTTGAAACCGTTTCCAAGAAATGTTTCCCTCTAGAATTAGATTCTTTGCACTGGCTCCTTTGCAAGCGAATTCTCTCTTCCCCTTGTATCAGGTGTCTTATGTTTTGTTTCTTTCTTTCTTGGGATAATAAATTACTTCTATTTAAATTGAATAATAATTATTAAAGATATATACATATACAAATATTTAAATGAATATAAAACACCAGACATATTGTATTTTTTTTCTTTACCAATATGCATATCCCTCTTTATAAGTGAATTCAATAGACAAATTTATTAAAATAGCACAACTGGATAATTGTCCAACGGTTTTGGGGAATCCCGTCTTTTCTTCATTGCTCTTTACGTGGATAGTTCTTTATATGACTACATTTCATCTAACTAATAGATCTTGCATGATGTAATACTGGGTATGAAAGGATACATGTCTATCAGTGAACTAGTGAATTAGTACTTTACTAAAATGGAGGTCCTGTTCCATGTTGTAATGATCCTGTCACGAAGAACAGCCCATTCCATTTATAATATGGGTTAATTTTGTGCTTCTATAAATAAAGACATGGACAAGACAATTATAATTGTTTTACCACGAAAAATATAATATTGTATATATCATAAACATAAATTTTGTGTCTCGCAGTTAAGATACAGAAAAAGCATTGGTATTTATATGTTAAACCAAACTCTATCAGGAAGAAAATTTCTTATTATACGGTGGTTGCTGCTTTTAGTCGTCTTTTATTTGCAGATTTTGATACCGCTATATTTATAGGATAAGTGTCAGAAGGGGAGGGTACTGACTAAATCAGTGATATTCACCAATTTCTTCAGGAGACCCAAAAGTTTAGACATACTCTGAGTGCGAGCCACATAAACCATATATATATATATATATATATATATATATATATATATATATATATATATATATATATATATATATATATATATATATATATATGTATATATATACTCTATATAAATATATATATATATATATATATATATATATACAGACACATTATATATACATATATATACATATATATACATATATATATATATATATATATATATATATATATATATATATATATATATATATATATATATATATATATATATATATATATATATATATGTATGTATATATATACATATATATATATATATATATATATATATATATATATATATATATATATATACACACATATATATATATATATATACACACACATATATATATATATATATATATATATATATATATATATATATATATATACTTATATATAAATTATATATATATATATATATATATATATATATATATATATATATATATAAATATATATATGTATATATACACACACACACATATATATATATATATATATATATATATGCATATATATATATATATATATATATATATATATATATATATATATATACTTATATATGTGTATATATATATATATATATATATATATATATATATATATATATATATATATGTGTGTGTGTGTGTGTGTGTGTGTGTGTGTGTGTGTGTATGTAAAATGGGTTTGTTTGTGGGATCTAAATTAAATTTTTTATGGGTTTCCAAAGACACGTATTTATGAAATGAAACTGGTAACCAAACTAATTCATAAATAAATAATTTCAAAATTCTTGGCTTCACTAATATAAAAGTTAAAATGAATATGGTAACTTCATTTAATTTTGAAATGACAAGAAATGACTGAGCAGTTTCTTCACTTTTTCCAAGCTGTACCTGTAATTTGTCCCAGCTATTCTTGTTAGGATATCCAAATGTCTATTAGTGATTCTATTTCTCTGTTTCCTCTTCGCAATATTTATAGTTGAAAATGTTGAGTATGTGCTCACAAAATAGAACATCACTTCATGCACAGTCTTCTTCACAACTGGGCAGTTTATATCAGGGGCAGTATGCCAGAAATTTTCCTTACCTGATTTTAAAATCGCCTTTAGAGTTTTATTTGTCTACAACTCAACGATCTGAACCCACCAGAGAATGATCGGGGTAAAGTTTAGCGGGTATAAAACTGAAGGTTGAAACATACACATTAAATGGGGTCTCAATTCTTTCAATGCATTCTTGAAAGTTACATAGCTCAAACATTGCAACATTTCTTGATTGCCAAGTGTGGCTTTCCTAAGGTTTGGAAAATGCACAAATTGTCTGTCCGGTATGAAAAGTGATGTGATCTTGTTTTGAAATGCTGTGACTCCACCTACCATTGCAGCTGATGTTTGCCTCTCTCATGTAACATTAATTTCAGTGCATTCAGGTGGCAGGCGAAATCAGATAGGAAAGGCAATTTCCTTATCCACCCAGGAATCTTAAGTTCAGGTTCAACTTTTCCTTTGCTTGCAGTGATCTCACGAATTTGAGGCAGGAAACTCAAGAATCGTTCAAGCAATCTGCCTCGAGATAATCATCTTACTTCATTAAGCATCACTAAATGTCCATACTCTCCGTCATATTTAGCCAGTAGTTCATGAAATTGACGATGATTCAATGCCCTTGACCAAAAGAATTACCACCCGAACAACCAGCTGCATTACATTAAAGTTCTCAATCTTTAGATTTTGTCACTAGTGCCTCCTAGTGAATTATACAATTGAATATGGCAAAATTACGAATTTCCGTTTCCTTCCTCATTAATCCAATGAGAGATTTTTCTTTGTCCCTCATATTGGGGACACCAGCAGAAAACACACAAACCATGTTAGACCATTTTAGGTTATTGCCAGAAAAAACTCAAATAGTGCAGTTATAAACATCTTCTTCTCTAGCTTGGTCATAAAGTGGTAATAGGAACAATAATTCTTCCCAGGATATGTTCTTTTGGATATCGTACCAAAATGCACATCTGTGCAGTATCCCAAATATCTGTGTTTTCGTGAAATGCAATGCTAAATCATTAAAACCACAATAAATTTACTCTGCTGATGTCAAAACACATTTTTTAACAATCTCTTCATCTGTAGAAGGTTTCTTATGTTTGACCAAGATCCATAGAATCATTTGTGGCCTCTGTAAAATTCTCTGCAACACATGAAAAGTAAAGAATTGCCGGGGCCATTATAATCTGTTGATTTTCATCTGGCCAAAATAAATAAAGATTAAGATCATGATTACTCAGTCATGGTTACTTGAAAGTCAATGACTCTTTGTTATGAAGTAAAAATATGGCTCCCCACATACTATTCTTTTTTTTTTTTTAAGTGAATATAATTTCATGCAACCCTCATAGAGTAATCGATAGGGAGTTCATATTTTTAGCCAGATGAACCTATTCCTAATACCAATCTTAACAAAAGATGAGTAATACGGCAAAAGGATGAAATGTATATGTAGTACTTTGGAATTTTTCTTCGATCACTGATGAATTCCTTACATTTTTTCTTCTTTCCTGCGAGCCGGCAATCTAATCATTGTGAGCCGTCAATAGCTCGGGAGCCACGCAATGAAGACCACTGGACTAAATATTACTTGCTTAGGAAGAATGGCAAACCAAATCCTTTAAACTCCCTAAACAATGCAATGATTACTAAAATGGGACATTTTCGTGAATTTTCTATCTATCATTTTAAAAAAATTGCAGAAATATGATTGTCCATAACGTTTGGCATATTACTGCCAACATGCATCATGGGAAGATATACAGTATAAGTATTCACGCTTTGAACTTGAGTAATCTGAATATCGTTGCGCATACTGAATTATTATCGTATTGCGAGGACTATTTACAAACAATCACTTTTACACTGTTTTTACAATAATTTTCATGAACGTATTCCATACCTCAAGAAAGTTCGATTCACATAATATAATAATAATGTTCCATTCAATAACTTATGTTAAACTAACAAAGGATAATTTAGATGGTTATATTGTTAAAATTATAAACCAAAGAAAATATTTTTGAACTTTGATAAATATTTCAGCAACCTCTCTTGCTCTTCATTTTCTGCATGTACGTCAGTTTTATGGATGTGTAAAATTCTTGGGACGTTTAGTTTCTATTTTGAAAAAGAAAATTATCATAATATTACTACCATAAAAGAAATCTAGGAAAGAGCTAGATATGCAGTCTTCAATATGATTTTAGTTATCCTGCTATCTACGATGTCACGTACATCCTTTTATGTTAAATGCATATCACACATTTATTATTATTATTATTATTATTATTATTATTATTATTATTATTATTATTATTATTATTATTATTATTATTATTATTATTATTATCCTGTGGAAAAAAAGTTCCCCTTTAGGAATATCAACAATTATAATTTTCAATTACTATTATCGCTCAATATTTTTTATTATTTCTAATATCTTAATCCTATACCAAACAAATGATATCATAGTCTTATTTCCCACTATTAATGGTTATTTCCTGAGAAATTATATTCAATACTAAATTCATGTGTCTCCAAGTCAAAAGTCCCATACAGAAGAATAGCAATGCACTTGAGCTTTTAATATAATCATTCATAAGGTGGTTTCCAATTAATTGCAATAAAGTAATAAATACTTAAAATAATATGTTATCTGTTCTTTTTTCCGAGATTTGTCTTATTAAAAGTTGTTTTCATTACTTTCTTCGACACTTATCTTTATTTTCTATCTAATATCGATAACATTATGAACTGCAGGTGATTCGACATTATACGTAATTGTTTTTTTAATGATATGATATTAAACAGTCTTTTTTTTCGGCTAGCGTTATTGCAAAGTATATCGCGAACATTAGATATTTTGCTATACTCATACAAGTCCGTGAAGCATTGAGGAAAGTAATTACCATGTTATGAAAAGGAACATCCATCAAACACTATCAAGTGGGGAGCTTAGGATATATATATATATATATATATATATATATATATATATATATATATATATATATATATATGATATATGATATATATATATATATATATATATATATATATATATATATATATATATATATATATATATATGTAATATGTATGTATATATATATATATATATATATATATATATATATATATATATATATATATATATATATATATATATATATATATATGTAATATATATATATATATATATATATATATATATATATATATATATATATATATATATATATATACATATATATATATATATATATATATATATATATATATATATATATATATATATCGAAAATATATATATATATATAAGATATATATATATATATATATATATATATATATATATATATATATATATATAACGAAAGCGAAGCAAAAAATCAATTTTTGGGTGAGGTAGCCATGTCGTCCTGATGAAAGTTCCTTCAAAGGTAGCTTCCTAGGTATATTTGACTACAGTGATATATCCCAGAGAATTTACCAAAGGTATCCAGAATTCTAACTCCTGGAGCGAATATCCCTTAAAATTTTAAAAGGGATGTCGCGTAATATCAGAGGACGTATTCTTGACACGTCTCATGGCTATCTACACCCCTGTAACGCTTTCGCTTCGAGGGGAAAGAGTGGCAAGAATCAGGAGAGTCGTTAAAGAGACAACGCTCTCGACTTCCGTACTGTACTGTAAATAGTGCGCCAGATCACCACCACGAGACGCCACCAAACCATTCTTTGTAGCTTTGTAGGTGTTGCAGATACAGTACCATAGGGAGGGATTTATTATCATTTTGTCAAAAAGAGGGTGGGTCCATCAGGACGACATGGCTACCTCACCCAAAAATAGATTTTTCGCTTCGCTCAAAATCCGTTTTTTGGGCTCAGGCCATGTCGTCGTGATGGAAGTTTACCAGAGCATTAATGTATCTGTGGATTTTCAATAGTGCCATTCATCTTGAGATAAAGCTTTCCTTTTGGATTTCTAGACCTAGAGACACTTAATGTTCCCGTTATACATCAACTAGCTGATCATGAAATATGTCAGTGCTTCCTGCCCCCTACAGGGAAGAATCTGGATAGACTCGGGGAAAAAACCCAAGGATTGTTAGTTCAAGGAAACAATCTAGCAAACAGTTTGTATATTAGTGTCATCTTATACGTAAAGCATAGTCTGTACTTGGATGGTATTCATTTGTGCAGGTTACTGTACCTCCCGGGTCTGTTGTTAAAGAGAACGACAGGTTTATATACATGTAGGAAACCTTAAACAGTAAAATGAACAGTCTAGTAAAATAAATTCTTACCTGTTTGCTTGGAACAATAGGAATCTTGGTTCCGATATTTTCCTAAATATCAAAGGAATCAAAGATGCTCTGACTTATACATAAAATGGAATATTTTTGGCGAAAGAGACGCAAAGATTCGTTCTATTGTTTATTACAATAAAATTTAGAAATCATAGATGAAATCAATTACATATTACACTGAACAATTCTGTATAGAGGCATAAAAAGTAATAACAAATTAAAATCAGTTTCCTGAAAAGAAACACCAGCCACTCTAAGGGAAATATAAGAATTTCACTAAGCATTGTTGTTACTAGGGACACTGTGCATATAGGTATGCCTGGCACTTGTGTCAGTCTCTTATGCTTAAAGTCACCCATGTGAATAGAACAGTCTATAGTGTCATCACTAAACACAATACCCAACATGATATGACTTGAAAGTTTATCATGTGACAGCCTTCACTAGAAGTCCCAAATAGTGCACTGTTCTATGCAGTAATCAAGCAGCAGGTTCTATTACACTGCCCGCCGCCACCACATGAAATTTAATTTCTTGTAATTGCTTCGTGTAGTGCTTGAAGAAAACTCTGGAAGACTTCCATCCAGTATAAGCACGAAGGCTTTCAAACGATATCGTCTGAAAGAAATTCAGAGACGAGGCAGCTTTTCTCGGATCATGACCTGCGGCTGTACTGTCAGGATCCGCTCTGCGTATAAAGCAGGTGATTTTCGCCCTTATCTGGTTCCAGGATAACGTTGAACCGGAAGTCTCTCCCCTGAAAAGCTGACCTCCCTTAAAGTCTGAAGTTCTACGAAGATAGACCTTTAGGCAGAGGGATGCTTCTTCCTTCAGAGGGCAGATTCTCCAGGGACCCGATTTCTTAGTGGGCAGCTCGTTCTTGGCGAGAAACGTAGGGTCCGGAAAGAGGTTCAGTTCTCCATTGTCTGTGAACTGAATGTGGCCATCATCCCTCGAGAGGGCCAATATTTCGCTAACTCTGGCTCCCGAGGCTAGTGCAAATAAGAATATCACATTTTGAGTCAAGTCTTTCAACGAGCAATCCTCATTGTTCAGGGTTGATGCTAAGTGAAGAACCATATCCAAAGTCCATGAAATGGGCTTAGGAGGAGCTGCGGGCCGGAGTTTAGCGCAGGCTTTAGGAATCTTGTTGAAGATCTCATTGGAAAAGTCTACCTGGAAGGCATAAAGCATTGGTTTGGCTATGGCAGATTTACATGTAGTAATCGTATTGGCTGCTAAACCTTGTGCATGAAGATGGATGAAGAAGGACAAACAGAAATCTGTAGAAATCTCCTTAGGTTTCTTCACCTTGACAAGGGCCACCCACTTCTTCCAGGAAGACTCATATTGTCTTCTTGTTGACTTTGACTTATATTCTTCTAAGGAGTTAATATTGTCCCTAGAAATCCCGAACCATTTCTTGACTGCTAAGGCGAGAAAATCATGAGATGAAGTTTCTGGGTTTTCACTGATGAAGCTGAGACAGTCAATTTCTGCACTTGCTGAGTCAGAACTGGGTCCGGCAACTGGATCAGCTTCAAGCGTAGTTCCATTAATAGAGGAAAGCAAACGCTGTTGGGCCACTTGTGGGCCACTATTGCTGCTTTCCCTCGAAAGGATCTCAGTTTGTTGGGGATTTTCAGCAGAAGGTTGGTTGGAGGGAATAGGTAGATCTTGGACCATCTGTTCCAATCTATGGACATTGCATCCATTGCTTCCGCTAGAGGATCCTCGTACGGGGCTACGTACCGGGGTAGCTTCTTGTTGTCGCTTGTTGCGAAGAGGTCTATTTGCAGTCCTGGGACTTTGCGTAAGATGAAGGAGAATGATCTTGCATCTAGGGACCATTCTGACTCTATCGGTTTGGTCCTGGATAGAGCGTCCGCTGTCACATTGCGGAACCCTTGAAGGTGGACTGCTGACAAGTGCCCATCTCTTATTCTCCGCTAGGCGGAGGATGGCTAGTATCACTTGGTTTATGTGAGGTGATCTCGAGCCCTGTCAGTTTAGGCATCTCATTATGACTTCGCTGTTTAGAACCAGACAGATGTGGATTGAGCAGCGGAGTTTCAGTTTCTTCAGAGAAAGAAAGACTGCCATGGCTTCCAGAAAATTGATGTGGAAGGTTTTGAAGAGGGGAGACCAGGTTCCTTGGACCTTCCGATGATGAGAGTGACCTCCCCACCCTTCTTTCGAGGCATCCGTGTGAACGGTGACTGACGGTGGAGGGGGTTGTAAGGGAACCTTGTTCCTTAGGTTCTTGGCCTCCGACCATGGCTTGAGTAGTAATCGCAGACGATTTGGTATCAATCTTTGTAGATCTCTTCGAGCGCTTGATGCATATTTTCTCCAAACTCCTGATGCATCTTTTAATTGTGTTCTCAATACTGGATCTGTCACTGAGGCGAACTAGAGGGACCCCAACACTCTGTTGCCTTCTTGATATCCTTGCGAACCGAAAAAGACTTTTGACAGATCCTGCTTTCTCTTTCCTTTTCTTTGATGGAATGGAAAGGCAGTGTGACTGCAAGTTCCAGTGGACGCCCAGCCACTGAAACTTTTGAGCTGGAGACAGTCGAGATTTTTCCAAGTTGATCTTGAATCCCAAGTGTTCCAGGAACCGGATCACTTCCTTGGAGGCTTGCCTACACTCTTCCTCGGATGCTGCCCACACCAGCCAGTCGTCCAGGTAGGCTACCACCTGGATTCCTTTTAGGCGTAGTTGATGAATGACTGCATTCGCAAGCTTGGTGAATACCCTTGGAGCTATGTTCAGACCAAAGGGCATAGCTCTGAAAACGTACTGTCTTTTTTGTAGTTTGAATCCCAGGTAGGGGGATACCTGACGGCTGATTGAAACGTGCCAGTATGCATCCGTCATGTCAATGGAGACTGTGTATGCCCGTTTGGGCAACAGGGTCCTGAAGTGTTGAAGCGTCAGCATTTTAAATTTGTAGTTCACTATGAACTTGTTGAGTGGTGACAAGTTCAGAATGACTCTGAGCTTTTCCGAGTCCTTCTTCGGAACACAAAATAGCCTTCCTTGGAATCTGACAGACTTCGCCTTCCTTATAACTCTTTTGTTCAAGAGTTCCTGAACATATTCTTCCAATATGGGGGTTGAGTGTTGGAAGAATTGAGGGAAGGTTGGTAGAGTTGAGCTCCAACTCCACCCTAGTCCGTTCTTGATTAGGCTGTGGGCCCAGGGATCGAAGGTCCAACGATCCCGGAAGAGGAAAAGTCTCCCTCCTACCGGTAGCATCTCACTTTGAGTGCTGGGTGGAGGATTTACCTCCTTGGCGACGTTCACCTTTGTTGCCCCTACCTCCGAAGGGGCGTCTGGAGGATCCTCGAAAGGAACCTCGAGACTTCGGCTGAAAGGTCGTCGATTGCCTTTCAAAAACTGGGGTGAACACTGGTGACTGGGTCGCCAGCGTTTGGGGCACCAGTTGGAAGGTGGTGGGTGGTTGTGCCACTGTCTGGGACACCGTGGCCACGGGAAGCTGTTGCTGTTGTTTAGGCCGAGAGGGCACCTTAGGTCGTTTCGAATTATTCTTCGGCTGGGGACCCTCGTCAGCTGAAGATTGTCTTTATGAGGACAAGCCCCATTTAGAGAGAAGGTTTCTATTCTCTGTAGTGGCTTTGTCCACGACCTCTTTGACCACTTCGATTGGGAAGAGGTCTTTTCCCCTGATGTTGGAAGCTATCAGCTTCCTTGGTCCGTGTCTCACTGCAGCCGAGGCGAACACGAACTCTCTACAAGCCCTTCGAGCTTTAATAAAGTTGTACAGGTCCTTGGTGACTGTTGCCAAATGAGATTTGGCGAAGACCAGGTACATGTCTGGGGTAACCGGGATGCTTGCCTTCTCTCTAGGCCCGTCTGCAGAGACAAGGAAGCAGCAAGACGTTCTTTTGTCTCCTGTTCTCTGCGCAGGAGAAAGTCTGACAGCTTTGGGAGGTCTTCGCCGAACTGTCGTCTGGCAATATCTGCCTCCAGCTTCCCAACTGTGAGGGTGTTGTGAACATCCTTCCAGTCCGCATCGTCTGATGGGAAGGCAAGGGAGAAGGGTCTACACTCCTCCAGTGTAGGGCATGGTTTCCCTGCCTCAACTGCCTTTAAGGCTGCCTTAAGCCCTTTGTCCATAAAGGGGAAGGCACGTTTGCGGTCAGCAATGAAGGACGGGTGCTTCTTACTGAGAGCCGGCACCTTGGAGCTAGTAAGGTGGTGGTATATAAGGCCTGAGACTTAGAGATTCAAGGACAATAGTTTCCTTCGGCTCTGTCTCCTCTTTGGATTCAGGTTCCGTCTTTAGATGGACAAAGCAGTCCGGGTAGGCCCCTTTGCTGGGCCAGAACTCAATTTCCTCCACTGGACAATGCCCAGTTTTTCTGAGAGGAAGATCATCCCCCCCTGACATAGGCATATGCTCGGCGTACCTCCAGGGGTTAACGTCAGAGAAGGCGGGGAGATCCTTGACGTTTAGCTTGTTCGGGCCAAACGTGTTGCATCTAGTTGATGCATTTCCGTCCGAAGAGAGGCCTCTTTCTCGGACGATTTCTTCTGAATGTCTTGCACTATGGACAGCAGCGAGTGCAACGTACTCGTGATGGAATCTAGTTGGGGTGCAGCGGAAGAAG
Source organism: Palaemon carinicauda (assembly GCF_036898095.1). Classification (NCBI taxonomy): domain Eukaryota; kingdom Metazoa; phylum Arthropoda; class Malacostraca; order Decapoda; family Palaemonidae; genus Palaemon; species Palaemon carinicauda. The sequence goes on from NC_090729.1 coordinate 55,794,514, forward strand.
TCGAAGGCACCGGCTCAGTCACCGTGGCTGATGATACCGAAATCGTTTCGGCTTTCTCGACTTCTGCCTCAGGTGGAACGTCATCCGCCTGATCCAGTTCCTCCACTAGGAGATTGGTCTCAGTCTCCTCCGAGACAACAGACATGTTGTCCCCTAATTGGATGCTCTCCAAGGCATACGAAACTTCAGATTCTACCGGAATCTGAACCAGGGGAATCTCAGGTTGAGCCTGGGTAATAACCACATCCGAAGATGCCCTAGGGACAAGACAAGCACTTATCTTTTCATTAAGTAGGTATGGGTCAGAGGTGTTCTTCTGGAAGCCCCTGACCCATTTTCGCAGCATCTCCCTTGTTGCGTCCCTTGACTCAGTGGACTTTTTATCGTCAAAAGCCTCTCTTACCAGTTTTTCACAAACGGTACATACCTGTGGGTCCCAGTACTTGAGAGCCCCCTTGGTGATTGCGCAGCGAGCATGGACCCTGCACATGTCATGGCCGTAGAAGTTCTTACTACGGACCCTGCAAAAGTTGTTCCCGCACTCGGGATGCTCCTCCTGTAAAGAAAGAAAAGCATATAAGTATTCGGTGAAATTCTCAGATTCCAGCATACATATTATTAATAATATTAGCTTGGATAGGGTAAGCTAGAGATAGGAAAGACACCTACATGTGTTTCCTGTCCAGCCAATTGCTATGATATCCTCCAATATTGAACGCAGAATTCTTAAGAATTTTTACGGGAAGATGATATCCATTGATATAGAGTGTCTTCCTGACACAATCTTCCATTTTCAATATTGGGGATTAAAGACAATAATGGATAATAACCATCAATGGAAGAGAGAATCGCTCTCTTATATGTGATGGTCTCACAATAGGCTGCCCATGAAGCACCTTGTAGGTTGGAAAAATTTTTGGGCTACAGCACTGACTGTTGGTAACAAGCTGCCAGTCCTGTCAGGCCTGCTGGCACATGCCAGGCCTGCCGGGGTCTGCCGGGCAAGCCGGCACATGCTGGCCTATTCTGGGCTATTGAAGGCATTTACTGTCTTCAAAATAATGGGCGGCAGGCCGCCAGTAACGGCTCTGCCGGCCGGCAGCGGATATGCCGGCCGGCAGCGGCTCTGCCACCCGGCAGCAGCTCCACCGGCCGGCAGTGGCTTTGCCGGCCGGCAACTCAGCAGCCGGAAGCCGGTTCCAGTATGTCTATTGTCTTTGGGTTGTCGATCAGCGACGCCCACAGTAAGGGACCGGAAGATAATTAAATGGCCCAGTAAAACGAAAGGTAGAGAAAAAGAGAGGATAGAGGAAGACAAGAGCTCAGCCTTGCCGGCCTGCATCCAGAATGAGGGTTCAAGTGGAAGGGGGAATTAAATTCGGGCTTCCACACAACCATATCCCAGTCATAAGGGTTATGGAAGGCAGTCCAAGGGAGGACTGAAGAACACTCTAAAGAATATGAGGGTACCTGCCGGCAGCCGGCTCGGCCGGCGGCAGACAGGGAACCTCAGGCCAGTCCTAAAATAACCCTTAGGGTCAAATGTAGAACGACGGCCAGGAGGGTGTTTGGCTCATCCAACACGAAATAGACAGAGGGGAGCGGGTAGGTGTCCTACAAGTAAAGTAATGCCCGAAGGCACCACCTAATCTAAGGGATTCTGGTCTCATGGAGTAACCTCAGGTAGGAGAAATCATTTCCCCAGGTTGGGTTAGTCAAGTGAGAGAGTGGTCCATAGGACACAATCTCACAAGAGAACAGAATCTCGTGCCAGAGACCTTAGGCAGTGAAGAAGTCATTTCTTTGGTCTAAGATCTACTAGCACAGGACTGTCTGCTAGGCCAAGGAAGAGGGAATTGTTATACAAAAACCCTCCATGTATGGTCTAGGGAGGTCTAGTCTCCTGTAAAAGCAGCTTAACCTGACATGGGAAATCATTTCGCCATGACAGGAAGATGCCTAACACAGACTTATACTCTGATATCCCGTTCTAAACTCAAAACCGACTCAGTGGTGAGGAGAAAGAAAATGGAACGTCTCAGTAAAACTTTGCCAGAACTCGGTTCGCAGAAAAGAAAACTGAGAATAGCCTAGGCTAATCAGAGGGAAGGGGTATTGCTCTTAAATCTCCTAGGAGATTAGTATTGACTTAAAAGGTATAGGAGGTGTCAGTCTCCCCTTAAAAGACAATACAAGAGCAATGGGGACATGTATGAAAGTATACTAAAGCCCCTAGGCTAGAAGCCTAGGAGCATTGAGAATTGTTCACCTAAACTCTCTGTATACTATCTTGGAAAAGCAAAGCATAATGCAGTAATATCATAAATGTGTAAAATATTGCCTGAGCTTCAATAAAACTTTACCAGGAATGTTATATCATGCATGAAGTGTGAAGGTGCCTAGGCTAGGAAGCCTAGCACTCGTGAGGATCAAAATAAATAGCCAAATCCACGACAACAAAGACATGATATAAGAATCCCTAGCTAGAATTCTAAATAGCTGAAGGGTCGTTCTGGCTAAATAAATGTACAGAAAGATCGACCGCGTCCATGACGCCATCCGGCTGGCAACAGCTCTTGTTACGTTAATAACGATCTCAATCGAAAAGAAAAACTGGCAAGATCTAACATTTACACAATTCAAAGATATTACTTAACTTTCCAGAAGCTGATGAGGCTGGTGAAGACATCATAGCGACAAAAAAACTCCAAAATAGCGAGAGATAACGCGGGATAACACCGGTAGACGAAGCTACGAGAGAAAGAATGGTTTGGTGGCGCCTCGCGGTGGCGATCTGGCACAATATTTACAGTACAGTAGGGGTGTCGAGAGCGTTGTCTCTTTAACGACTCTAGTGATTCTTGCCACTCTTTCCCCTCGAGGCGAAACCGCTATTAGGTGTAGATAGCCATGAGACGTGTCAAGAATACGTCCTCTGATATTACGCGTTATCACTTTTAAAATTTTAACGGATATTCGCTCCAAGAATTAGAATTCTGTATACCTTTGGTAAATTCTCTGGGATATATCACTGTAGTGAAATATACCTAGGAAGCTACCTTTGAGGGAAGTTCCATCACGACGACATGGACTGAGCCCAAATATATATATATA